>NC_050461.1:58942777-59032777 GCF_903995425.1 Onychomys torridus
TGTAGCCAGAGCAGTCTGAGTACTGGTGCAAGGGAGTTACCTTGGGGGGCGAGGAGTACACTCAGCTCTGCCTCTGCTGCTGATTACTCTGCCGGTGCTTGACGCTGCCTTACAGTTGAAGGCAAAGCCACTCATTGCCTAGGTGACAACTCTAGTCTATATTTAAAAAGATACTTGATTCCTCTAAAAATTCAACTAGTGAATGAACAAAAGATGAGAGCAGACGTTCTCTTATTTCCTGTAGCTGTCGTCGTTTTGTGGTCTGATGTCTTTCCGCCTGGCTTCTTGAACATAGAGCTTTTTGGGGGGGGACTAGACTGATGGGGAAAGGCGGGGATGGGGGAAATGTTGAGCATTGCTAGAATTCTGAGTCTGGCACTACCACCAGGAGAGAGGCTTCTAAGAGCAGCTTGTGTTGAAAATATTTCTGAAGTAGTCACAGGCAGACTCATAGTATTATGAAAATATGTCATGACCCAAGCAAACTCGCAAATCTAAAATCTTAAAGCAGAGTTGATCGCACCTGCACTGCCCTGCTGTCCAGCAGGGGAGAGGATTGTGAGTTTCTGTGGTCAGTCTGTATGATACAATGAGGAGATTCAGATGGGCTAAACAGCCTTGAAAGATGTTTCCTCAGGCTTTCTGGTGAGTTTTCCACAGGAAACCTGTGGAGTATTCAGAGTTAGGATGGGGCATTCAATTGTTAGTAATCTGGAACTAAGGAAACCTAGAGTCATTTCCACAGAAGGATCAAAGCTGAAATACTGAAAGCATGGAGTTTCCAGCTCTTGAGGGACATTCCATGTCCTCAAGTGTGACTTCCCTGGGTCAGTATACCTAAGCTGACTTTATTGTCTTGTTTTACCCGTGTCTCATATCCTATGCTATTGAAATAACTCACAGATCAAGATGGTGGGCAGAGCTGGGTGGGACACACCTGGAGTCTGACCTTGCATGGATAGGATTGTCTTTAGAACACGTTGCTCCTGGATTCTTCTAGCCTAACATGGCTACACTTGTTTCCTCTTCCCAGTTGCTCTTGTGTCCACAGGCCTAAGAAATCTAGGATTCTGAGAACCAGCAATGCTCCAGCACTTAGACTAGAGGAAACCCATTGCCCATCTAAGGAGACTAATTGTTGGTACTATGAATTGGTTCTGGATATTTTTGATGAAATTTTACCCATGAATGGGGTAAGAAAAGAGGGTAATTAAAAATTGGAGGTTCTAGAGAGCCCCTGAACACTCTAGTATGAAGGGGGGCAATGGTGTTCTGTGAGCTGTACTCACTGGCTAAAGGCATGTATCAGAAGCAGGACTCCAGGGTGCCTGTGCTCAGCAGGGTTTCAGTGGCCACAGACATGCTCTGGAGATATGGTGAGCAGCAGCAACAGAGCCAGTGTGTGAAGCCATCTGTGAGGTTTAGCTGACTCATTTTAAGCTTATTTTTTTTGCAGGAGCAAGTGTGAGCTTTCTGGGATGTCACAGTGCATTACAGAAAGCAAAATCTTGGTTTTCAAACACTACACATCCGCCTGGTGACTCAGAGTCAAGTTAGTGTGATTTCTAACCCAGCATGGCTGCTGGCTTAGCAATCATAGTGATGTCAGCAGTTAACCCAGAGCATCAGAGCACAGGAGAGTTAGTGATAGGTAGGAGGAATGTTTCATTGAGTTCTTTCTGAATCTTAAGGTGGTAGGGGCTGTCACCTTTCTGGTGAGGAAACAGGTCATCTGAGCAGTTGTCTGTGCTACTGCATGGTAAGCAAAGATGTGGCCCTGGCCCTCCTGTTTAAACCCTGAGCTACACAGATGTTGTTTTGGCGTCTGTGAGCCCAGAACATACTGTCTGTGATTTAATTAATCCTTCCAAGCTGGGCTTGGTGGCACATACCTGTAATCCCAAAACCTAGGAGGCAGAGGTGGGAAGACTGCTGTGAGACTAGACATGTTCATATAGCACATTTTAGGCTGATACAGTTTCCACTAGACACTCTCTAAAAAACAAAACTACAAAATCCAATTCTTCCAGAGTTAACATGAGCCTGATTTGTTCCATTCACATAGGAATGATGACGGTCTCTTTTGCTGCCTGGCTCTGTCTGCCCTCACCATGTTGATGCTTGAGCTCCATGTGAGCTTGTCTCCTGCTGCTGCCTGGTTGAAGGCTGTATAAAGGTCTCCTCTTTCAGATTGTGCTGAAACACATCATTGTTTCAGCAGCCTGTGACTTTAGACATGAATGCTCACTGCCTGGATGTAAAGCACCTGTCTCCAATACCAAGCATTCCACAGTTCCGGGACTATTTAGTGCAAGGGAGACCCATGATACAGACTCCACCACCTACCAAGCTAGTTTCAACTGTGCTGACTACACCTATGAAGCTATTGATACAAATTTTGAGATGTTAACCATATTAACCTATGTCTCTGTTGTCAGACCACGGAGGAGGAACTCAGCCTGGACACAGAGCCCACCCCAGAAGATGCCACAGAAGAAGTAACTATATCTTTTGTTTGTTTGTTTGGGGGGAGATTGAATCTGGAAGGTAGACTAGAGAGAAATCTGGAAGTCATTTTAGTAAGATGTGTGTCTATCTGCAAACATACATATACACACGTATGCATTGTGTATTAGGTTAGTATGTCCCTCAAAAGAAAGAGTCTAACACAATGAGGACAAATACAAGTTGAGGGGAGTCTGGGTCTTAGGAGAGCACTGCTTGCTGTTGACAGTTAAGGCAGGTGTGAAAAACAGGCAGAGGCACAGGAGCATAGGAAATGACTCTGCCTGCTGGGAATTATGTAACACAGCTCTTGAAAGCTTTGTGTGTGTGCAAGCAAGCTACAGGCTCCTGGCAGGTGGAGTCGTCTGTGGGGAGGCATGGAAGAAGTGAGGCCCAAATGAGGGGAGTTAAGAGGGCAATACCACGAGGCCAGTGAGGAACAGGACAGGAAAATGAGGCTGGAAGCAGAAGAGAGGAGCAGGGCATCTCTGGAGGCTGGTGCCCGGAGGTGGAAAGGAAACACTGAAATCAGGAAAATCCCAGGCTGCTACTAGCTAGGTGTCTTTTGGTTTCAGTGCTTCCTAGGAGCCTGTTATCCAAACAGACAGCTGGGACCTGGCTTAGACTTCAGCATAGTGACAGTGTCCCAGCTACACTGGTGACAGAGAGGCCCAGAAGATGTTAGACAGTAGGGGTTAAATTCTAAAGCGGAGTTGAAGCTGGAGCCAAAGAAATCTAGATAAGCAACTTTATATCCTACACCTAGAAAGGAAGTTCTGTCAAAGGTGTCTCAGGCAGTGGAAGGTTGACAAAACCAGCGGGCCTGAGGGAGTACTGTCAGTGTCTTCTGCCAGGGGCCACTGAGAACCAGGATGTCGTCACATCCACAATTCTGTCAACTTTATCATAGTGTGGGAGAACTAGATTGGTGGGCATTGCCGGCCAGCTCACAGACTGAGAATTGCCTTTGATGCATGCTAACCTATGCATGCCAATGCAAATTCTGCCCGGTGCCTCCAGGTCCCAGGATCGCGTGAAGCAGCCTATTGGTCAGTTAGGAAAATGTCATTAATCTGCCTCACCTTTGGCTGGCTACCTTCCCTTCTGACCCAGGGTTTTAGAGCTCAGCTCTCTCCAGAGCTTTGAAGGGATTTGACTGAGTTCGGATGGAATATCAGCTTGGCTGTGAACCTTAGCTTTCCCTGGATAGCAGCATAGCTCTGGACAGGGCTGCAGAATCAGAGGTTAAAGAAACATGAACTAGGGATTTTCCTGAAAAGATGCATATTTGATTGGATCTTTGCCAAGTTGTGGAGCAAAGAAGAAAGGAGAGACAAGACAGCCAGTGTGGTTTAGATGACCCAGTTTAGCCTGCTCTTTGCAGGAGTTAAGTGTGAGCTTTCTCTCTGGGATGTCACAATGCATTAGTGAAAGGAACGGAGTTGGCTTCTGGAGACATTCTGTGGCACTGTCAGTGTGGGTGTGGCAGACTGCTCGTTTTGTAGCAATAAGATTGGGCCTCATGATGTGTTAGTTCATTTGAGCTGTTTCAACCAAACAGCAGCAGCTTGGTGGTGCCTAACTGACAGATCCTGTCCCGCAGTTCTGGAGACCCATGATCTTCCTGCCCCAGCTTCTTTAGTGTGGGGATTATAGCCATGTGCCACCACATACTTATTCTCTAGTGCTTCTTATGGTGTCTAGACATGGATCTATACATATCGCAATTTAAACATTCAGCTTTTGTGCAAGTTGTTTTTCATAATGGAATATGAGATAGTAGAAATTATTTCCCGATGGTTACCTTGACTAGATGATAGGAAATCAGAATTTAAAAATCTGTAATAAATAAAGGAGAGCTCCAAACACAACTCAGGGGCATTTGTAGGATTGTAACACTGACACTTAGGTGCATCCACATTGTCTGTGGGCTGAGAATTACTGGGGAAATCACTTATTTGCTTAATGTTTCTGATAGATGATGTTAAAAAAACATGTAGTTTTCCACCATCCCTGCAGATTGATGCCATTTTGATATTCTATATGGTTGGCTGCTGTTTGTTAAAATCATGTAATTCTTTCCCATCCTCCTTGGCTTTGAGGGAACAATCTGCAAGGTCTTCTAAAGTGAAGGATTCATGGTTCAGATAATTTAGGGAAATTTGATGGCTACAAACTAAGTACCAAAAGTTTCACCTTTGTTAGTGAACATGTGGTAATAAAAAACATACCTGTTTGTGGAAAAATAATCAAAAATCATAACTGCAGTTGAAGCGCCCTGCTTGCCCTGGAGAGTGCTGAAGGGACATTGGAACTGCTCCACCTTGGAATGACCTTACTTGAGGTGGCTGCTTTAAAATTTTTTTGAGACAGGGTCTCATTTGTAGCCTTGGCTGTCTTGGATCTCACTGTGTAGTCCAGGTGGGACTCAGATTCACAGAGATCTGCCTGCTTCTGTCTCCCAAGTGTTGGGATGAAAGACGTTCACTGCCACACCTGACCTGAGTTTTAGTTTTGATAACATGCATGCTTGTGTGTCTGTGTGGTGTTGTTCATGTGGGTGCAGTTTCCACAGATGCCAGAAGAGGGCATCAGATCCTTTGGAGCAGGAGTTACAGGTGGTTGGGAGCCAGCCAGCCAGAGTGCTGGGAACCCAACTCTGGTTCTCTCTAAGGTATGCACTCTTACCTGCCAAACCAACTCTCCAGCCCCAGATGCCTTTTTAAAATGGAGACATTTTCTTTCTTTTTAAAGTATAGGACATGTTGGGCATTTCATGTCTAAACATTTCCCTGTGTAGTCTTTGTCTAGCTGTGTCAGGTGCCAAGGCTCTGCCCAATTTCTGGAAAAAAGAACCCCAGGGAAGTTCCAACATAAAGAGTGAAAATGGGTCAAGAAGTCTACTTCTGAATTTGAGAGTTAACGCAGCTTATTTTCCCTTCAGTGTTGTCGAGGGCAAGGCTTCCTTTCTAGGGAAATTGGGCTCCATGTAGGGAGTGTGTTATAAATTCCTAGGAGGGAAGCCTTACTCTGGCTCCATTTGGTACATACAAAGCAGGCACCTATTATATTCTAAACAGCAGCAGTGGACCAGCAGGTTCTCTGAATCATCTCCCTGAGGGTGTATTTGAGGGGCTCAGCATAGGGCAGATTGGAGGCTCAGAAGGAAGCAGAAGCAACAGCTGTGGTAAGGTACCTGAAGTGTAATGTTGAGATTCTCCTGGTTCCTTTGGAAGCTTGTTTGTAGTGAGCAAGCTGGAATGCTGGGAAGTCATGGTGTGCCAGATCATCGATGCAGACAGCTTAAATAGGTCCCCATTGACTGTGTGTGTGTGTGTGTGTGTGTGTGTGTGTGTGTGTGTGCGCGCGCGCGCGCGCGCGCGCCCTGCCTCCACCTTTCCCCCAGGGTACTCATGAGGACTCAGGGATAAGAGATTTAGATAGAAGTATAGAGGTGAGAGAGACAGACAGAAGCACAGGATAGCCTCGGGAGGGCCTGGATCCTAATCCACCGGTCCCTTCTGTCTCTTCTAAAGGGCTTTTTAAAGGAATGCCAAGGAGTGGATCAAAAGACCTCCACCTAGCACAGCCAAGTAAGACCCTTCCAAATACCTGGTAACGATACCCTTGGTCAGTCCATCCCCTTCTGCAGCCCTGCTGGGTAAAGCAAGTTCAGATCCCACTAGGAAACCTCAGTGGGCTCCCACACACATGTTTTGCCTTTCAGGGTTAACTGAGCACATTTTATCAGCGGTCAAGAGGCAACTGTCACCTCACTGTCTGGGAAATGTCTGGACATGGTTTGAGAGTCCTCACTGTGTGCTTCACCCACTACAGTGACCCCCACTCAGAGACCGTGCCCTTATTCACCCATGCGGGAGGTGAGGCATCAGGGATCGGGCTATGGATGGCGGCAATACTCCTTTACCAGTTGGTACCTCCTGGTCCGCAGACAGGGAGGAGGGCCAGGTGGAGGAGTGGAGTGAGGAGCCAGTGTTATTGGCACTGGGGTGGGACACTTCCCTAGAGCTGCCTCACACAGCTTCTAAGCACCACACCAGGCTGCTGTGCCATTTTGTCAGCTTTTGAGTCACCGAGAATCACCAGATGTTTAGATGCTTTTCAGGTAAGCTTTTATTTCATAGGAAAAAAAAGTGCTTCCCTTCCCCCACCAGCTTTGATGGCAGCACAGGGAATGTCTGTGATGTGAGGGGGTGCTGAGGCTGCAGGAGAGACCCACAGGGAGACTGCTGGGGCGGGGCTCTAACAGACGCTCAGAGCCATCCAGGAAGTTGAGGCAGGCGGCACCGGTTCAGAGGCTGGGGAAGATTCTGGAACTGCACAAATGGTCCCCTCTCTAGGTGTCAACAAGGTTTGTGGGCAAATTGTTGATGAGCCCCTGGGCACATCTCCCTCTGATCATGTGGTGACTAGCTCAGTGAGGAGGTGGTGGGAAGGAGACAGGTCAGGGGACACCAGGGTGCCAGAGGGAGAGAGCCAGCACAGGCTCTCATCATAAGGCCGGCCCTGATGCCAGGCTGTGGTGCACCAGCACAGGCTCTCATCATAAGGCCGGCCCTGTGCAGGCCTGTGTGCAGCCAGCACAGGCTCTCATCATAAGGCCGGCCCTGTGCAGGCCTGTGTGGAGCCTGCCCATCACTGTCCTTTCTCTGGGATGTAGAGACAGAGAGACTCCTCTCACTTTGAAGGAAAAAGGAGAAAGGAAGAACAACTGTACTGCTTTGAATAGAAACGAGACAAGGTGAATAATGAAGCTGGGAACTAATAAAGCAATTAAGAGCGATGCAATTACAGTTTAAAGAGATAGTTAATAGCTTTGGAAGATTAATAAGACATTCTCCCAAGTCCTGCTTGTTATGTTACATAATCTGTGCAGACATCCGTGGGCTCTCCAGGGGGCAATACACATGTTCCAGCAACTGCTCCATTCTCTCTGGGCTTGCAAGTCTCAGTTCTTTGTTCAACAGAGTTGTGTTAATGCTTATGTGGATACTAGAAAAGGGCAGCACACACGATGCTTCTTGGGAAAAGATAAATTTGGCCAAGCTATAGCGTTCTCTCCATTCAAGCTCACTGTGGGCATGCATAAGTGGCAATGGCTTCTTGGAGCATGAATAGTTATTGAGGCAAAAATGAGGGGCTGTATATGAATTTATAACCTAAACTGACAGTGCACATGACAGTTATTTACAATAATACACAGCCGACAAAGCATCTAGCTCTTGACATCCAGGACATCTGTGCCCTGGGCTGTCCTTTCTTACTTGAAAGAGGGCAAATGGAGGTGGTTGAGCCCGACACCCTCATCTTTCTGTTTTTATAGCAGAAAGTTAGACATTGCAAATGAACACAGAGGGATCACTCAGCCAGTTAGTGAAGGCCCTCAGATGGGGGCACCAGCTGGAGGGTTCTGTGACAGGGAGATCCAGATGGACAGTTCTGTGACAGGGAGATCCAGGTGGAGGGTTCTGTGACAGGGAGATCCAGGTGGAAGGTTCTGTGACAGGGGAGATTCAGGTGGAGGGTTCTATAATATGGGAGATCCAGGTGGAGGGTTCTGTGACAGGGAGATCCAGGTGGAGGGTTCTGTGACAGGGGAGATTCAGATGGAGGGTTCTATAATATGGGAGATCCAGGTGGAGGGTTCTGTGACAGGGGAGATTCAGATGGAGGGTTCTATAATATGGGAGATCCAGGTGGAGGGTTCTGTGACAGGGGAGATTCAGATGGAGGGTTCTATAATATGGGAGATCCAGGTGGAGGGTTCTGTGACAGGGAGATCCAGGTGGAGGGTTCTGTGACAGGGAGATCCAGGTGGAGGGTTCTATGATATGGGAGATCCAGGTGGAGGGTTCTGTGACAGGAGATCCAGGTGGAGGGTTCTGTGACAGGAGATCCAGGTGGAGGGTTCTATGACAGGGGAGATCCAGGTGGAGGGTTCTATGACAGGAGATCCAGGTGGAGGGTACTGTGACAGGAGATCCAGGTGGAGGGTACTGTGACAGGAGATCCAGGTGGAGGGTTCTGTGACAGGAGAGCCAGGTGGAGGGTTCTGTGACAGGAGATCCAGGTGGAGGCTATGGCATCCACAAAGAGCTGGACAAACCTGGAAACTCATCACCACAAGCTCCAGCATGTTTCACTGTAGCCCCAGTGGCAGCGCGTCGGACAGTGACTCTGTGGGAGAAATTGCATGAAAATGCATTCTCCAGGGACCATGGTGATGGCCTTGTCAAAGCACATGTGAAAAATCACTGTTTCAGCATGAAGAGGAGTTGTGAGATCTTTGCTGTCCCTAGGCTGAGCATGCAGACTAGCTTGACAACAGTTCAGGTCACTGAAGCCCCTGATAAACAACACAGTGACATCCTAACTGAAAGGAATGTGAGCAGTGGAACGAGAACTCTCCCAGTGTGCTCCTGAGTGACTTCGCCTGGCCTCTTCTTGGGCTCTGGGAATGGGGGAGATCTTACAATAGCAACCCAGCCAGTGAGGGCATGTCTGCATTGCTCTTTCTACCTAGATGGTGCCAACTGTCTCTGGTTCACTTGCACCTGATATGGAGAAGAGATTATTGGTGAATGGAATAAGGACACAGGTAACAGTGGGTCAGGCCTTCCTTCTGTTCAAGCCTTAGCACTGTGCTGCTGGTGACAGAGATCTTGTGGTACACAAGTGGCCTGTGCCCCAGTCTGTCATATCTTTCCTACATCACACACAGGAGAGCTGGCTCCCAGGAGGGGGTCATGTTCCTCTGAGGCCCTACATGAGCTTGGTGCCCTGTGAGCCATGCCTGTCACAGAGCTGGTCCTGGAGAGGTCCCACCTCACAGTTGAGGTTTTGTACAACTCACACACTGAGTCCTCATACAGGGTTCTCTCACTTTAACTCCTCTCTTCAAGTAATATAATATAATATAATATAATATAATATAATATAATAAATATTAAATAATAATAATAATAAAAACAATCTACCTAAGTTCCTTTTTCAATGTATACATAGCACTCCAGAGGAGCCTTAGCTGGGAGATACTTTCACAAAATTAGCCCCTTCCTCAGTTTTTAGACTCTCTCTCTTCCTCTCTATGTCATAAGTGAAATACTGAATTACAAGAATATTTATTCATCCCAAATGGATAATTTGAAAAATTATGGCCAGGGAAGCCATATGTTTGTGTGTGTGTGTGTGTGTATGTGTATGTATGTGTGTGTATACATGTATGTGTATTTTCAATCAAGTAGACTCCCTTCTGTTGATAATGCCAAGCTTTGGTAAGACACAAAGAAGCCATCAGAAAATGCAGCCTTTCTCTTGCCTCCTGCTCAGCACTTGCACACACCTGCAGCCGGGTGTGGAAATGAAGTCTCTGCAATGGTGTGATAATAATCTCTAAGGAATCAGCAAAGCATATTTTCCCAGAATGAGTTCCAAACACCCAAGTGCCAAGCACACACAGAAGAGCCAACCATTGCCAGATGGTTTGTGGCCTGGTGTTCTCTCAGAGTGGGCCATGGGTGACCTTCAGCTCCCTTGGCTACCTTCTGCCTTTTACAGATGGTTGGTCCATCCCAGCATGACAGACAAGGTCCAGGCCACTCAGCAAGCAACTCTTCAATATTTCCTGAGCATTTATGTGAAACTGAGTCTGTATTAGCACACAGGAGATAAACACCTCTAGTTCTTCAGGGTCACAATCTGTTTGAGAACTTAGACACTTAAGTGTATAGTTAAACTACCAGGCAAATACAACAAGAAAGTGTTTTCTAACCATTATGGAACAGTGAAAAGTCTCCTGTATCCACAGGCACAACGCTGGATGCTTTGGGGTCTCCCACCTCCCAAGCCACAAGTCTGTTCTTTTTCTCCTTCTGTCCTTGCCTTCACTCACTTGTGCATACTTGCACATGTACTTGCACACACATACACAGATGTACACACACACACACACACACACACACACACACACACACACATACATGTGTAATATTGACCAACATATCTTCTAAGTCCTCCTTTTCTTCTTTCACAGCTGTCTACCAAGCTATGGTGTACTTAGCATGTACTCAACACCTGTGATTTCCTAATAAGCACTACACAAAAGTTCTCCCATCAGGTCTGTCCTTCAGTGTTCTCCCAAATGAACACCCCCTAAACAAGATCACCTTAGGTGACAGTTCTATAGAAAGGCAAGACAGGGTGAGGCCACAGGGTGGGTCTAAAGGTCCTTCCTGTGTGCTATACTATCCCAGACTTAAATACTGAGGAGGAACCAGTCTATAGATCTGGCAGGACACCAGCCTTCAACCTGGTAAGTTCCTGTCCCTGCTGTCAGAGAGTCCCAGGTCCACAACAAGAGTAAAACATGGCATACCATGTTGCTCTCAGAGCCTGGGCCACCTTTCCCTCAGCAATGAAGTACCTATCACGGGGTACTTTACAGAGTGATTACTGGAGCAGCAACCCTCCCCCTCACAGTTTAGATGAGTGGTTCTTAACCTGTGGGTGGCGACCCCTTTGGGGGTCAAAGGATCCTGTCATAGGGGTCCCATATCAGATATTCTGCAGACCAGATATTTACATCATGGTTCATAACAGTAGCAGAATTACAGTTACGAAGTAGTAACAAAACTAATTTTATGGTGGGGGTCACCACAACATGAGGAGCTGTATTAAAAGGCATTAGGAAGGTTGAGAACCACTGCTTTAGATCAAGGACACAGCCTCGGGGCCATTAGAGAAGTCTGTTCTGGAAGCAGAGGAGCAGTAGGGGCACACTTCTAGAACCGAGAAGGAAGTGTCTCCTTTTCCAAATGGGCAGCATTGTGGTGTCGTGTCTTATACTAATGTGATATGCATTAGTATTTTATTTTCTTTGTGTGCATGTGTGTGTAGAGGCCAGAGATGGACTTCTTTTGTTACCCTTGACATTATCTTCTTCAGACAGTCTGCTCACTGCACCCAGAGCTCATTGATTCAGCTAGAGTGGCTGGCCAGCAAACTCTGGGGATCTTTCTGTCTCCACCTTCTCCATACTGGCGTTAATAGGCACACACCACTGCATCCAGCTGCTTGCATGGGTGCTGGAAATCTGAGCTGAGGTCCTTGTGTCTGTGTTAGGAAGGTCAAAAGCACCTCGTTGTAGAAGTTAGAATCCATTTGTCCTTCTCAGTGTGTTACCATGCTTCCTTAAGAAAGTCAATCATACATACATTTTAACCCTGTTGGACAGGCATTGATCTCCTACAGGTAATTTTAGCAAATAGCATCAGCTGCTGACTTCCTCATAAAGACCTCTAGAGACTGAGGTTCTGAGCTGTGACTCAGGCGTTGCCATGGCGGGATGTGAATTTGCAAATGAGATTGATGAAGGGTGAAAAACTAACTCAGAAAACTCAGAATTATGAGTTAGGAGAACCTCTGTTTATTAGTCTTTGAGAACTTTATTTTCACTTTGTAGGGAAAATGGTGTTCTGATTTCGCTCAGGGTGTACAAAGCTCTAGTGAACGTGGCGAACAACAAGAAAGAGCCAAGTGATCTGAAAGGGGATGGTGTTTCTGGAACCTGTCAAGATCCTGAAGGATGCTGTCTAGTGTGAGAATCACATGGCATGGTGACTTCAGCTGTGGCCAGGATAGTGGCAGACATGGCACCATCATGGAGTATAAAAAAGACCACAGCTGAGGATGAGCTCTACATCAGCTTACAGCCCCAGAGTTCCTAATACAGGGAGTCCCCATTGGTCTCCAGAGCTTGTCTGTAGCTCTTCTCCACTGGCCTTGACTGTGTGGGCAATGGAGCAGGAGACAGGCAGGGCCTGAAAGAGGGCCCCTCTATGGAAGAGAGTCATGAACTTCCATCCAGCTCCCCAATGTTCTCTCATATGATGCAAAACCAGAATCTCTTGGGTTAGGGGGAGAAGAACCCTAATTAGAGGTTGTAGAAATTAAAGACAGCCACTCTGATAAGATCAGGGAGACATCCCCATTACAGCTATGGACTCTGTATTTAGGAAAGGTAACAGCCATTGCTCAGCTACTGGGTTAGGGCAAGGTGCGCAGAGACTGAAGGAAGGTAGAAGCCAAGTACCACCCACTGCTTAGATAGTCAGGAAACTTGGTACACATGTCCTGAGCTGAAGAAGAGAAGACGGCTACTCCTAGGGGAAGTTGGGAGTCATCCTCTCCCAAACCTCCTCCACTAAGGCTGACTGTAGCCTACTTGGTGGCCCAGGTCTTCAGGGCCTCCTCCATTATGAAAGATGGACAAGAGGACCAGGAAACTCCAGAAAACACCGCCATTGTATTCCTTAGCAGGTAACATACATGCAGCAATCTTGCAAAAGCTGCACATGGGGCGAAGACACCAACAGTTCCACAGCAAGAACAGGAGATCTGAGGTGTCCCCTGGGAGGATCTGATACTGTGCCCATGGAAGGCAGCTGGAATAATTTAGTGAGACTAAGACGTTTAGCAAGGTTGCTGGATGTAAGGTAAATATAGGAAAGTCAGTTATATTTATACTGATAACAAAAAATTGAACTTAATATGTAATAACACCCAATGACACTAAACAATAAGTTTTATAAAATAGGTGCAAGTTTTGCATACTGAAAACTATAAAATACTGCTGAGGGAGAAAATAATTCTTCATAAAGAATGTTCATCGGCTGACAAATGGCTCAGAGGGCAAAGGCACTTGCTGCCAAGCCTGACTATCTGAGTCTGATCCTTGATCTAGTGGTAGAAAGAAAACATTCCTGTAAGTGGTCTTCTGATTTTTACATGTATGCCATGGTCCATGCACACACCACCACCACCACCACCACCACCACCACCACCACCACCACTAACACCACCAACACCACCAACACCACCACCACCAACAACAACAAAACAACCAAGGCAATAAAAACTTGGGACCTGAAACACTGAGACTGCCAGAAGAAAACATAGGCCCTATCTATAAGATATAGGTATAGGGAAGGACTTTCTGAATTGGATTCCCCTCGGGGGTTAAGGACAATCGTTGACAAATGGGATCTCAAATAACTAAAAAGCTTTTGTGCAGCTAAGTTAACTGAGTAAAAAGGAAGTCTTCAGAGTGGGAGAGAATCTTTGCCAGACACCTGTCTGACAGAAGATTATTATTCAGAATATATAAAAAAAATAAAAAAATAAAGTCAAGAAAATAAATGACCCAGTTAAAGAATGGGCTGTGGAGCTGGACCAAGAAAAGAAAGACAAGACATTAAGAAATGACTCAGGAAGTGCTGGACATCTTCAGCAGTCAGAAGGATATTTGTGAGGACTTTGTCCCCACCCCAGCCAGAATGGGGGCTGTGATAACAAAACAATAAGAAATGCTGGTGAGGCTGTGGGGAAAGAGGAGGAGAACCCTCAGTTACTGTTGGTGGGATTGAAAGCTAGTATCACCACTCTGGAATCTTTTGTTTTTAAGTCAGAGTTCAGAAAACTCACATGTGAAGGCACTGCCTTTTCAAAGAGACCCAGTGCACCACAAGTCAAGACTGTAGCGTTTCTTCTCATAGAATGTGTCAAGATGGCTATTGAAGTCCTATGGATGTGCAAAGGACTTAGAAGAGCCACAGTTTGGTGAAGCAAGAATATAGTGGCAAACCCATACTGAGCACGTTAAGGTCATGCATAGAGATTTAGTAATTAAGACAGTTTGCCATTGGCATGAAAATAAACATGTCAGCTAATGGAATGAACAAGAAGAGACCACTGACTTTGTGGTCAATTGATTTTTACACAGACATCAGGGGATTTCACTGAGAAAAGAATTATCTTTTCAACAAATAGTGTTCAAGCAACTGGATACTTGTTTTTAAAATGATAATACAAACAGGAAAGAAAGAATTCAAAGTATCCCTATTTGCAGATGTCAAGAGACCCTAAAGGCTCCCTCAGGAAACTCCTAGAGCTAACAAACACTTTCAGCAAAGTGGTGGGTTACAAAATTAACAAACTCAGTAGCTTCCCTTTAGACCAATGACAAATAGACTGAGAAAGAAATCAGGAAACAATCCCATTCACAATAGAAAACAAAACAACAAAAAAACCCAAACAACCTCCCAAACCCACAACATACACAAGCCTGACCAAGGAAGTGAAAGATCTGTACAATTAGAACTATAAAACACTGAAGAATTTGAAGAAAACACTAGAGGAGGGAGAGACCTCCCATGTACATGGATTGGTAGGGTTAATATTGTAAAAATGACCACCTACCAAAATCAGTCTGGAGATTCAATACGGTCTCATACAAATTCCAATATAATTCTTCACAGAAATTGGAAAAAAACCCTTAAATTCATATGGAAGCACGGAAGACCGTGGTCAAAGCAAGCCTGAGCAGTAACAACTGTGCTGGAGGTACTGCTATTCCCAATTTCAAGTTTCCGCAAGGTCGTAGTGGTGGAACAGCTGCTGCTGGCACACAACCGGCACATCGACGGGGCAATCAAGACCGAGATGTAATACACTCACCCACAGCCACCTGAGTTGCTTTTTTTTAAAGCAAAGATGCCAAAAATATACATTAGAGAAAAGATGCCATAATAAAAGGTATTGGGAAAACTGGTTAGCTCCATATAGGAAAATGAAGCTTGATTCTTCTCTCTCACCCTCCACCCTCAATCAATTCCAAATGGATCAAAAGTCTCAATGTTAGATCTAAAACCTTGAAACTTCTGGAAGAAAGAGTAAGGAATACACTTAAGGTTAGATGCTCATGCCAAGACTTTCTGAGGAGGACTCTAATCATCCAGGAAATGGGATCAACAGTCATCAAGTGGGACTTCATGAAATTAATAAGCTTCTGCACTGCAAAGGGACCGGTTAAGTGATGGGGCAGCCTATGTACTGAAAAAAAGTTTGCCAGCCACACATACATCTGATGGAGGATTGCTGTCTAGAATATACAAAGAACTTAAAACTGAACACCAGCAAAGCACACAACTCAGTTGAAAATTGGGCTATTAAACTGTACAGAAAGTTCTCGGAAGGAGAAATGCAAATGACTAAGTACTTTTAAAATATCCATCTTTACCCATCAAGGAAACGAGATTTTTAGCGCATTCCAGGCAGAATGGCTAAGAAAAAAAAAGAAAGACAAAAAGTGCTCACATGGCCCTGGGGAATGGGAAACACCATTCTCTGCTGGTGGGCGTGCAAACTGGTGCAGCCAGTATGGATATCAGTGTGGCAGTCCCTCAGAAAACTCGAAAGAACTACTGTCTGACCCACCCATACTACTTCTGGCAGTACATTCAAAGGACTCTTATTTCCTGCTGCAGAGAGACCTGTGTATCCATATTAACTGATGCTCTCTTTATAGTAGCTAGGACATGGGAACAGAGTAGATGTCCATCAACAGACGAATGGATAATGAAAATATGGTATCTATACACAGTGGAATTTGGCGGAGGGTGGGGTTGGAGAAGTAGCTTTACTTGGTTTTGTTTGCCTTTATAATATATTACACTATCAGCAAAGATATTGAACTAAATAATAGGAAAATAATATTTAGAGTGGTAATTTAAAATGTTGTGTGGAAAGGGATGGTCAGAGATCTCATGTTTATGTAGGGTTGTTGCCCTCTGTGGACAAAAGATATTTTTTCATTTGTCTACATGGTTGGCTCTGCAGCTTGCATCATAATGGACTCTTCTTATTCAGCTATTCAGAAAGGTGCAATTTGTAGGTGAATGGATAGAACCAGAAAACATCATGAGTGATGAAATCCAGACCTAGAAAGACAAATGTTGCTTGTTCTCACTCATATGTGGATCTTCAGTATCAAATCTTTAGATTTGCATGTTTGACTTTGAGTACATGTAGAATCCAGGAGACTCTAAAGGGACTATTGATTGGGAGGGGGAAAAGATTTTAATGGAGGAAGGTAGGAGAACACAGATGATGCTTAACATCATTAATAATTTAAGAAATGCAAAATAAAAACAATGAGATTGCACTGCATGGGTCCTACAGCGGCTAAGACTAAAATATTGGTATTTAAAACTGACAAAGGCATGGTATACTAGAACCTTCTTCATGGTTGGTGAGAATACGAAATGGCACAGCTACTTTGGGACATATTTTATAAAGGTAAATATCCACTTACCTTGAACCTAATGATTTCACTCTTAAATATTGACCTAAAATGTATGCCCACCAGATACCTCCATGTGGACATTTATAGTAGTTTTACTCAGCATACTGGGTATACACACACACACACACACACACACACACACACACACACACACACCCACACCAGAGTCAGCTCAAATGTCCATCAGCTCATGCAAAGATAAACATTGTATTCCACCTCTACAAATGAAAGACCAAGCCAAACATTCATGCAATATGGGGGCATTTCGACAGTACCAGCTGAAGTGAAAGAAGCCAGTCCCATCAACACAGAGTATACAGTCTATCAGTGAGGTCTGGGCTGCTGCAGAAGGACACATTGGCCGTAGAGGCACAGAAAGGACATTTCCCCATGGTCATATGACTGCATGAGTTTGTCAAAGTTCATTGATGCGGGGCGAGGAACACAGTTCATTTGTGCTTGCCTGGAATGCACAAGGCCCGGGCTTGGTCCCCAGCACTGTGTAAATTGGGTGTGGTGGCCCACATCTGTAATCTTATTAATCAAGAGGTAGAGGCTGGAGGAGCAGGAGTTGAAAGTCATCCTTAACTACATAGCAAGTTGGAGGGTAGCCTAGGGTATGGGGGACTACTGAAAACACTTATTGATGGGAATTGTCTTGTAGGTATAGATAAATGAGACCTCAAAAAATATAAACTTTAGGAAGTTATAGTTCCAAAGACTCTAACTTCCCCACAAACAATCTGTCTCATGGTTGGGAGTATGAAACGAGGTGAGGCCATGCCAGTGGTTGGCTAAATGCCTTCACCTAGTAAGCACCCACTCTGCTATTATGTTGATTTGTGTTCTTTTTAGAAATTCATTTATTTGTATGTATCTGTACTGTGCTCTGCCTGCATGTGAGCCTGCAGGCCAGAAGAGGGCGCCAGATCTCATTACAGATGGCTGTGAGCCACATATGGTTGCTGGGAATTGAACTCAGGACCTTTGGAAGAGCATCCAGTGCTCTTACCTCAGAGCAGTCTCTCCATCCCTTATTTGTGTTCTTATGGGAGAAAATGTTTGCTAAACATTTTACAAATAAAATTACTCTTACATAGGACAGCAAGCTTTTTTCAAATACATTGGCAAGCTCTATTTGTAATAACACATTTTAATGTGAGAATTGCAGGTAAAATTTGGTCCTTAAAGTATTGTGGATAAAGTCTTGACTCAACAGTTCTTGAACACTCAGGTTGTTTCATTGTGAGGACTTAAAAACCATTATCCACATTTACAAAACATCTCAGTGGTTCACAATTTCTATAAATTCAAACTGTTTTCCTTCATAGCTCATGTAGATGACATTGAACATCAAAACTTAACAATTATCAACAAGTTGTCAGCTTTCTAGAGCTTACAGTGTTTGATCCTTACATTGTGAACACTCACACGTCGGCAGCTTTCTTGTCAAGAGATGGATGTAGGAAAGACGGATGTAGGAAACTGTGTCCGAAAGAGAGCTTGGTTTCTCTTGACATCATGGACCCCACACAGAACATCAGTAATGTTTCTGCTTCTAAGCCACTGGGCTCTAGAGATGCCATGTGCATGTGTTCAGGGGTAGCAGGTAATGTACCAGAGAGAAGTGTTATGTGGGGTTCCAAGCCTGGACCCTAGGCTTCTCCAGATAAGAACTCTGGCTTAGCCTCTGGCATCTGTTGCCTCAGGTAAATCCAGCAGTTTAGCTGGGATCCCTACTTGGCTCTGCCAGAAGCTACGAGATCCTGCAGCATCCCATAGCAGCAGTTAGTTTCTCCTCATCTCTCTTACAGCATCTCTACTGTAACCCAAGACAGTGTCAGGACAGGAGATGCAGCTTGGTAGCAGAATGCTTGCCTTAAAAGGTCCTGTTTCCACCACTAGTGCTGGCAAATACACACATACACACACATGAGAGAGAGACAGAGACAGACACACTCAGAGAGACAGAGAGAGCATGAGAGAGAGAGAGAGAGAGAGAGAGAGAGAGAGAGAGAGAGAGAGAGAGAGAGAGAGAGAGACGGGGAGGTGGTGTTCAGTGGAGAGTTCTACAGGAGTCTGGAGAATATAGCTCACATGGGGCCCTGAGATGTCACCAGTGTAATCCAGGACCCAGTTTCATAAATTGCAGAAAAGTAGGAGATTTTTTAAAAAATCCTTAGTGAAAGCCATTTGTCCACTTAAGTTTTGCAGTAGGCAAATTGTTCTTACCTGTGAATAGGAGGGTAGGTAATGGATCCTTGAGTCCTCTGCCCTGCAGGTCGGCTGAGGAAAAGGCCAGAACATCCCCCGGCCCATGTGCTGGCATGATGCTCGATGCCCAAGACATTGGATTGCCACAAATGCTCTTCTGGAGGATTATGTGCAGTCACCTGGACACCTGTTTCCACAGAGCAAAGAGAAAGCTATATAGGTTTTAGATTTAAAAAAGATCCATTGATCTGGAGTTTATTTGGAAGCTGAAAACAAAAATATGGAAAATGTATATTCTATGCTCCTATTATCCCAGCCACTTAATAAAATTTACACTTTTCCCTCAGTAGCTTAAAATACCCACTGGCCTAGAAAAGTTGCCAAAAGAGAACATCTATTTATGCCCAGTGTTTTTAACAACTAATTGGTGCATGTGGCTCAATTCAGTTTTTCAGACCGACTTATTCCAATTTTCTTTACTTCTCACGATTGTTGGTGTGAAAGGCAGGACCATAGGGTGACAGCCTGGAATAGGGACCTGCTATTTCTTGCTGGGGCACATCATTTGTACTGTGCTCTAAATGCTGATATCTCCCTTCCCCCAAACTGCTCTGAAATCCTCATTCCCAAGGAAATGGATGGCGTTAGGAGGCAAGGCTTTAAGGCATGATTTAGGTACAAGGATGGGGACTCATGGGTAGGATTAATAACCTTCTAGGAGCAACCCAGAGAGATGCCTCACTTCTCAACTCTGCGGGTACACATTCAGTGTCCCATTTGTGTTCTAGAAAGGGACCTTCCCCCAACACCAGTCCCGGCAGCACCTTGTGATCTACAGCCTCCAGAACTGTGAGAGACAAGTGTGTTCATTAAAGGGTTATCCAGTACTCCAGATCACACCCAACACCCAGCAGAAGTCTTCAAGGCTTAAGGACAAGCCACAGCAGACGAGGCTGGCCTGGCCAGAAGGCTTTTTATTCATGGCATTATCTATCAAAGTCTATTGGGGTCCAGCCCCTCAATAGCTTTCTTTTCCCAGAGTTCCAGAAGAGACACTACCAGCAGTGGATTAATTAAGCTGAGGGATTCTCTAATAAATCTATGTACACAAAACTCTTTAGTCCGTTCACATTATTATTCTATGTCAGTTCTCTCTGTAGATGTAACCGTCTTGTTAAATAAGAAACACAGAGCCAATTGCAGAGTTAAAAGCCAAGAGGTCAGAGCAATAGCTGAGAGCTGCAAACCTTACCCTTCACTGCTGGTCTGTCTTTCCTCTCTGCAAGAGACCTACTTCCTGTGTCCTGTCTTTTATATAGACTTTCTGTTCTGCCTTCTCATTGGTTGTAAACCCAGCCACATGACCTCCTCATCACTGCCTGTCTGTACAGACCTCCAGGTCTTCTATGGTTGGTATTGAGATTAAAGGCGTGTGTCGCCATGCTGGCTGTATCCTTGAACACACAGAGATCCTGCCTAGCTCTGCCTCCCAAGTGCTGGGATTAAAGACTTGCACCACCACCGCCCAGCTTCTGCTATGGCTTGCTCTGACCCCAAGGCAACTTTATTAATATACAAATAGAATCATATTTCAGTACAAATAAAATATCAGCACATCTCTCTCCACACAGCTTCTATTCTGCTCTTGTATTTAGCTCCTTTCTTGCCTGATTTCTCTCTACACTTTTCTGCTGTTCCCGCTAAGTGCTATCTTAACTCCTTCATCTAGTTCTGTCCCATCTAGGCTTCATCCACCTGTTCTTTCCCTCTCTGTCAGCTACCCTCCCATCTCTTCTTTCTTATCTTGTCCTTCCCTGTCTGGCTCTTCCTCATCTTCTTCTAGTCCTCCAATCTAGTCCTCTCCAAGTCTCTGAGGTTTAGAGTTACATACCCATGCAATAGCAATGCTCTGGCTAAGGCAAGGTCACCAGGCTGGAATTCCCTCAGGGTCAAAAGGAGAGACAATAAGATCCACACAAAAGAGCAGGAATTGTCAGCCATCATCTGCAAACCAAAAGGGAAGTGACTAATGGGGAAATGAATCAACTAAGGGCTGAATGCAGTTGATGTCTAAGCAAAGGGATTTTATGTCCTCAAACTATGTTCTTAGAAGTGGTTAGTTAAAATGTTAAGAATCTATAAGTCACTAAGTCATGGGTAAAAATTAAACTGCCTTCTTTTCCCTTTGATTCCTTATCTGTCCAAGCTGTCTTGGCTGCTGCCATTATCTGGCAGGGTGGGGAAGTGTAGCTAGGTAACCTGTATCACAGCTTGATGTACCTGTAAGTAGAAACCCTTTAGTTCTGAGTTAATTGTCAAAAGTAGATCTAAAACTAGAGATAAGACTTTGGAAAGGGGAAGGTTAAGCTTAATTAGTACATCTGTCAGGCCTTCTCAAACAGATAGTCTGTTCTGAGAAAGTCTGGGAGGTATCTCAGATAAAATACTTCCTCGTCTGGAGAAGGTCCAGGACTGATGTTGCTAATGACAATAATTACAGAAAGGCCTGAAATTAGGGATCTTGACTGTGTCTGTTGTAGGCACAGTTGGAGAAAGTTATACAAACACTGTAATTGTATAGGGGAAATTATGCCCAATGAATGATCAAACATACTGTTCTTAGGAAAGGAATTGAATGGAAAAGCTACAATAGCACACAAGAAATTCATTGCAGGAAAAAGGCTTAATATTCAAGAGCCAATGTCACCAAGACTCTTTGAGCCCTGGATTTATCCTCCGGAAGGCTCTTGGCTTCTTCCAGGTATAGCTTTTGCCATAGTCAGCTGAATTCCTACTTCATATTTCTGCTTTACTTCATATTTCTGTGGCTCCCAGCCATTATCTAGAAGTGAGGGCTTACATTTTTTTATTTCTGTAGCAGTCTTCAGCTCCCAGATGCGGAGATATCATGGGTACACTCCATGCTCTTGTTTGCAGGGCTCATCTTTCACCCTATCCCAAACAGTCCATTTGTGACTCCAGCCCTGGCTTCTCTATCCATATAAAGACAACTCATCTCTCCTGCTTTGAAATGGATATTCAAGCAGCTGGCTTTTTTTCTTTTTTTAAGTCTTTTGGCATCTTTGTCTACAAGAGAAAGCACATTGAGATATTGCTTCAGGGGTAGAAGCTGAAGGGTATTCCTGTCCCATTCCAGGCCATACACGACGGAAGGACATGCCGTGGAGTGTGCTCTATTCATGACTAGGGAAGCAGGTATGCCTATCTGGGATACCACACTATGCACCCCACTGTTTGGGTCAGCACCCTTAGAAGTGTGTAGGCTGGGATCACCAGGGCAGCAGGTAAGGCCAGAACACAGCATATTTTTGCTTTTAGCCTTTTTGATGTGATTTCTTCATATTTCAAAAGGCATGAATGTATGCAATGCCTACAGACACACATGCATGCACATAAACAAGAATTTATAAACAAAAAGATTGAACTCAAGACAGTTAAATATTCAAGTGTCATTTTAAGTGAAAATGGCCACAGAGAAGGTCTCTACTAATGTAACTTGGGGTTCCCAGACTGGATAAGCCACACAAGCCTTCAGAGTCGGCACCTATGGAATGGGCTGCTCTAGGCTTCAGTGGTCCTTACCCAGGTAGAGAACTGTAGCACGTCAAATGCTAGTGTGGTTCATACCACTGTGTTGTCAATGTCCACACCCAGACAGACTCACATACTATGTTTAATCCTTCATCTATCTATCATGAAGTCCATCTGTAAGACAGTCTCCTGGATGTGGAGGTATGTGTACACAAATCTATATACATGGACAAGAACATATATAAATGTTCATATCAATGCACATTTATAAACACATTTGCAAACTCATGAAACAGTTGCAATTCACAAAATGACAATTTAAAAATACCACCAAGTGGACAGTGGTTCTTAGCCTTCATGCAGCCAACATTTTGGGCTGGATGAATGAGCCATTGAATGCGTTGTACACTATCAGACGTTACTGTCAGAAGTCTGGCAGGGCCCCTGGCATCCCCTAGCTATGACAGTTAAGACTGTCTTTAGACATTAGCAAGAAAACCCTGTGCCCTGAAGAACTAACTATTGAAGCAAAGAGATGTGTGCTCTGTGTGTGGTGGTCTGTGTTGTGGTTAGCAAATGTTTTCATTGTTTGGTTTTGCTTATGATAGTATTAGTGATTGAACCCAGGACCTCATGCATGCTAGGCAAGTGCTCTACCACTAAGCTGTATCCCCAGCCTATTTTGAAATAGGATTGTGGTATGTAGCTCATACTGTCCTAAACTCTTTGATGGGATTGAACCAATGTCTATAGCTCAACATCTCTGGATTCATGTTAAGAAATCCTATACCCTGGTTCCATGCTCTTGTAACTATTGCTTAGATCCCAGAGGTAAACTGCTGACTTATACGATATTTAATTTTTCTGTGACTGATTCTTAGTGATTTTTACTTGTATTGAACTTAGATAATGAGTGACTGCAGATTTTGTTCTCAAACTAGGAACCATGCATTCTGAGTATAGTAATTAGTTAATAATAATTAAGCAACATAATTGAGCCCCTAAGTGGGTTAATTACTTTTTTGGTAAAGAGGTGATGTGTTCTTGCATGACAAATGTAGTTAAAATCTTAATGAGCATAATTCTCTACAGCAAATGTTCAAAGAACTGTGATTTCCCATGCTGTATGTGTATAATGTGAGGGCATAAGTCAGTGCTTCTTGAGATGTCAGAAGTACTCCTTTCTCATCACAGAGCAGGGTTTTCTTCTATGGAGTCAAGAGGTGCACACCATAACTCTGACTTGCACTCACTAAAGCTTAGGTATGGCAGGCACATGAGCATCTCCTAACTTTGTCTTCCTCCTTACTCCCCAAAGCAAACTGCTCATCAGTCCCAGTGATATAACCTACAGACCTGGCCTCCATTCTCATCCCAAGGCAAAGCACTAATACCCCCTGAGGATGAGGAGGGTGGGGTGGAGGAAACTGTTTCAGAGGAGGAACATCAAAATGAGGGTCTGCAGGACAGTTAGGAGTGGCCTTGATACCAAGAGGCAGGGCCTCCAGAGGAACAGCGACCTAGGGAGGAGGATCAGAATGAGGAGCAAATAGAAGAGGTTTGTTCAATCATAAGGATAATGTAATAATAACTCCTACAGAAAGAAAGACAGTGTGTCCAGGAAGGTCATAGAGAAAATACCCTTATACCTGGTCACAGAAGGGAAATTTCTCAGAAAGACTCCACTCTAGATTTGCAGGACTTCACATCTGGTGAAACAGATGTGCTAGCTTACTGTGACAGCAGGATGCCAAGCTCAGTGAGAAAGCTGGTGTCCTTTTACCACACCATATCGGCTCTGCCCCACACCCTGTTCTTCACCATTAAGAACACTGGAGGAGACTTCCTTTTACAGTGTGTGTGGATGGCCCCTGTGACACTGTTTGCATAACCATTTCTTAGAAAGAAACTGATACCCAGGAAGCTCTGATCCCTGGTTAAGCTGTTCCTGACTAGGTGATCCACAGCCCTGAGACATGAGGAGGTGCCTCCAAGAGCAGCTCGCTGACTCATTCCAGGATTTGCCAGGAACTTTTCACCAAAATCTGTATACTACATCCAGTGTAGAATGTCTGCAGCAAGCCATGGTTCATGTATATTTACCTGTAATGCGGCCTTTGTGTAAAAACTGAGAAGTAAAGATATATTTATATGTAGTGTTTTGAAACAAACCCCAAACTACATAAGAGTACCCTGCAGATTAATATAAACGGTCTTTTCTAGAGGAGGAGTAATAATCGGATAGCATGGGTAAGGGTTGGAGTTAGACTCCTCAACTACACTTAAAAGAATCTTAGTTTTAATTTATGTGTCTCTGTGTGCACAGGAGTGCAGGTGCCCACACAGGCTAGAAGAAGGTATTGGATCCCATGGAACCTGAGTTCCAGGATGTTGTGAGTCTCTCAACATGGTTGCTGGAACAAAGCTTGGTCCTTCTGGAGCCTGATGAACACAAGCTCCTCTAACTGTGAGGCCATCCTTCCAGCCCTGTCCAGAATACTTTCAAACTGGGTTTTGTGGTTTTGCACCATGTGTTCATTTAACAAAGCTCACAGACACCTGGCTCTGTGGTCCACTGAGGACCATTGGGGTGTCACCCAGTTGCCATGAGAAAGCTGCTCTGCATCTTGGTTTCTAAGTCACCTGCACCATTAAAGGGCACAGTGGGGCTCTCAGGGGTCATGAAGAGTAGTTCCTATGAGTGTGGAGTCTGCTTGTTGCCAAAGGACATGTCAGTGACTGGAGGGAACACAGGAAGGACACTAGCCTGACACCAAGAGCTCCTATTGGCAACAGGATGGCTGTGTAGTCCAAAAGCCTCACATCTCAAGGACTTACCACTGAGCAGTGGCCAGGCAGACTCCACCTTCACCAACACACCAAAGGCACCAGCAGTGAGGTTTCACCCCATTACTGCCAAGAGAAATATGCTGTCACCTGTGTAGCATTTATGCCAGAAAGGATTATCCTATAAAGACAGAAATGACGGGAAACTGGCTTGTGGAAAACTCAGGATGCCTCTGCCTGGCTTGCTCAGAGGTAAAGCGGGAGTGAGTTCTGCACTGGAAGCTGAAGAGATGAGCAGCAAGATCCAGTACGATGTCAGTGAGGCAGAGTTTCATCCTGGAGTTCAGACTATTTTGAATTTACAAGGATACCTGAGGAGCAGTGGAGAAATTAGAGGGCATTGGGCAGTTCACAGCACTACAGCCATTTGCCGTTACTCGGTTATTACAGTCTCACTGGGGTCGTGGAGAATATTCTGACTCTGAGAAGACACAGGCTGAAAGGATTGGAGGTGAAATGTTATGAGGTTTGCAAGTTTCTGTCAGGTAGCCAAAAATGCTGTTTGGAATTATATCCAGCTACCAAGCCTGGCAGCTCTGTTCAATCTCTATGACCCACATGGTGGAAAGAGAGAACCAACTCCCACAGTTGTCCTCTGACTTCCACAAGAGTGCCATGGAACGCACGCATGTGTACACACACATGCAAAAACAAAATTAATGTAGTAAAGACAGGAGAAATATAAGAAAGATTGCAGTAATTGACAAACTGTAGTGAGACATACATCAGTGTCTACTGGGATCTTTGAAACTTTCAACCGAGACTCCTGAAGGCTCTGGCTCTGTTCTGTGTTTGGCAGGGATGGTCTCTTGGTGGGTGGTGGTCCCTGGGAAGGGTGTTGGTGCTGTAAGAAATTTACAATCTTGTTTTCTTGCCTCCACCAGGCCAAGTAATGATAACTCTGAAAACCCTCAGAATAGCACATGCAAGAAGTACATTTAAAACCCCTTGAAAGATGATCCAGCCATTTCATGGCCATTTATCCCAAACTTTCCTTAAAGAACCAGTAATGAGCAAGATGCTTTTACCATGTTCCAATTTGGCTTAGTAATGTTTCGAGTAATCCTGTGGATGTGCTAGGATGTAGTCCTTCCTGGACCTGGTGATGCTATCCACAGACAGGACAACACTATGTGGGGATCTGGGCATAGCTGTGCTACAGGGAGCTATAGGAGAGATCTCGGACACTGTGGCAGGACCTGATACCCACGGAGGTGTTTTTACACTTCTTTACCTTTATCTGCAGGAGTGGCATTGGCAGCAGCAGCATTTTCTAAATCTGAGTGCTCTTTATGGGCCTGACACTATGGGGCTGTCAGTGCCCCCTTTGAACTGCACTGTGGGGTGAATTCATTCTCTTTGTGGAGGAAGTCCAGATGAAAATCCAAGGAGAAGCAAGCGTGCCGACCTCTCTGTCCATGGTCCTGATACACTCATTAAGGCTTACAAAACTTGGCTTCCTCTCACCCTCCCCCACTCCTGGCCCTCATCTCCTACCCCACTTTCAACCAGCAATTCTTCTGGGGCTTCTGCTGCGTTTGTACCTTCCTGTCCAGTCCAGCTGCCCTTCACCTATCCCACATTATCTTCCTGACATGTTCATGTCTGCTAGCTCCCAGGGACACTGCCTTCTGCACTGTGACCTGTTTCTTAAAGTGATGGGTGTTTGTGGGTGTTCAGTTAAAGGCCAACGATAGGACTGTGCTTATTGAGATTTGGATTTAGTTTTCATGGCATTTGGATTGTAAAGGTAGTTAGCATCCTAAGCCACTGCAGACTGAAAGTATGAACAGACTTCCCCGGTCTCAGCAGTTTGATGCAACAATTACCACGCCTTCTCACATCCGTTAAGGTTTTGGCAAAGAGCCTTCACGTAGTGGTTTGGGGTCTGTAATTTGGCTATGCCCTAAGTGAACTACTCAGCTCTCACAGGCCCTTACACTAATCAAAGATAAAATAAAAGAGATGAAACAATTTTACATAACACAGAATAATGGCTGCAGAATAATTCTCATGTTTATAGAAGGTGCTAGCACTTCCCTCAGAGTTTGCCTTTCTCCTCGGTCACATCCCAGAATAGCACACCTAAAATGCTGGGATAAGACTTGCCTACTTTTCAAGAGTGCATCAAAAACCATCTGCACACACTGCCAAAACACTGAACTCTATTGCCAGGGAATGGCATGAAGTTGTGTATCTTTGCTCTACTGTGTCTTAAAATCAATGCATGCTTGTAATTTGTAGGGTTTTTTTTATTAGATTTTTAAGATACTTACCTATTCCTCTGCTAACTAATATAGCTAACATTTACCGTTGCTTTTAGTTATAATTGTTTCTGACAGTCCTTTTTAAAAGCCCAATGTTATCTACATAGAATCCTAATAAGATAATCCTGGTACAACAAAAATTTTTGGCTTAAGCGTGTACATACAATTTAAATATATTAAATAATTCCATGTTTATAATGGCAAAAGTATGCACATTGAAAACATAGAGTTGATCAGTAATAATTGATACATTTATAAATATTTATTTGGTATTTGCTCTATGCCAGATAGAATGCCAGGTGCCAGCCATCTTTATACTTTGAGGTACAAGTAAATACCCAATGTACATGTAGAGCCCAGCTTCTTAAACTGTAGGTCATGGCCCCATACAGAGTCTCAGAACTGAATGTGGAGGTCATGAAAAACAGTAAACGTCTCAACAGTCAATTTGAAATCAAATGTGTAATGAACCCAAGCGTTAATGGCAGCTCTTACCTTTGCTGCATCCTGTGACTTCACTGCAGCCTTGGCTCCGAACATGCAAAGAACACGTGCTTGGCACTGTGCACTGGCACTCCAAGCAGCACTGACAAACATTGCCTGAAACCCCTCAGCGTATTAGTTATTGTGAGCTGTGGTATTTGTACTGTGTTTACAAACTCCTGTAGAAACAGAATAGTTTAATTACAGAAAACAATGTTTCCTAAGATCTTTAATATTTTCCTGCCATCATTCCTCAGTGAGTGACTACCAAACCAATATACTTTCTGATTGTTTTGTGTTACAATGTTTGATTGTCTAAAATTGTTGCTTGAGGGCATACAAGATGGCTTAGCAAGTGCTTCCTCCACAGTCTGAAGATCTGAGTTTGATTTTTAGGACTCACATGGTTCACGGGGAGAACTGTCTCTTGTAAGTTGTCCTCTGACCTCCTTGTACACAGCGTGGCATAAGCATGCTATCTCTACACTAAATAAAATGTAATTCAATTTTTTAAAATTAAAAATTGCTATTTTAGGAAGGATGTAGTGAAGCCATGTAAGCCATGAATCCAACTACTTGGGAGGTGGAAGCAAGAGTATCAGGAGTTCAGGGTTACCCTGGGCTACTTAGGAAGTTCAAACTAAGCCTGGGCTATGTGAGACCTTATTTCAAAAACAAAAGACTAAACAAACCCTAGTGGTTGCTGTTGAGTTGCTGCCCCAATGAATTACTGGCTTGGGATCAGGATAGACTTTCCAACCACTTTTGAAATGGCTCTAAGCAAACATCTGCCACGTTGTACCACATGCTTATGCAAAGTAGCATCTTGAACATTGATGATTACATCAATAAAATCAAAACATTGATCAACTGAAAAATGCTGAGGATTTTTCATTCTGCAGTGTCAGTTACTCTGGATTTCATTCTTGAGATAAAACTAATAAGCAATCCCATTCTAGTATGAAAATTTGCTTTCACCTTTAGTAAATGGTAAAATCAAAGAATTACTTTAAACTAAATTTATGATTTATCAACAAATGTTTGGTTTATATCATGTTTAATTTATATGTATACCTGTAGTCTTGTAAAAACTTTGAGCAAAAATGGGCTTTGAATGGAAAAAGCTTAAGAATCCCTGCAAGGGAAGAGGAAGCAGTCTCTTTCTAATGCTGTCCAGACACAGCATTATGTATCCAACTAAAGTTTGACACACTCATTAAAAAAAAAATGTCTGAAGAGCTTTGATTATAGTGAAAACTGATTTTCTTGTGTTATACATTGTAGTTGGTTTGTGTACCTCTAAAACATGTCTTGGGAGTCCTACCCCAGTATCCATGACTATGACTGTGACTGTTTAGAAATGGTGTATTTATAGATCTCCTCAAAGTGAGAACTCCTTAGGGTGGGTTCTGACTGCATGTGACTGGCATCCTTAGAAGAGACACGGACAGGTGGGGTGCAGACCTTGTGCAGTGGATGATCAGGTGGGGATCACTTGGGGTGTTACCCCAGAAACTGGCAGAAACAAGGAAGAGTCCTCCCCCAGGTTTCTGAGGGAGCACAGTCTGCAGAACCCTCATTTAAGACTTGTGGCACTCAGAAACTTAGGAAGGTATTTCTCTTGTTCTAAGCTACTTAGTTTGTGGTTCTTTGCCATGGTGGCCTAGGAAACCAATGGGATATGTCACAGATGAACTTGGAAAACAAGATTCAAAATGCAGAGTGAATTCCTTGTAATTAGAGTTGGACACAATCAGATTTGCAGTTATCTGTTTCTGGAAAGCTGTGTGGAGACAGCCATCCAAGGCCAAGAAGGAGCACAGCAGGAGTGGAACTCAGGCACTCTCCTGCTGTGGGGCTTACAGCCTTCCCGCCAAGTGTGCGGGTCCCCACCTCCAAATGCAGCCCACACCCACCAGCAACCTCCATCTGTGACGTAACAAACTTTGGAATTACACAGAAGAGAACTGGACTGATTTCCAAGGGGCAGGGGAGGGCGCAGGATACCTCCCACCCCTCAACTGCAGACAGAATTGAGAAGTAGGACTTCATGGAGGTTTAAAGATTTAGTCTGAGGTATTTGATTTGTTGGAAATAAAACCCACGAGGTCTCTTTTGCTCTGAATTGTCTATTATTTTCCAGCAGAGATGGACAGGTCCCGACTTCTGCAGGAATTTTCATGGCACAGTTTAGTTTTCAGTGAGATTTTCGTAGTTCACACGTGTCCAACAGTTCTTGGCTTGTTTCTCAGGGACTCGGCTGCTACGTTGAGATGCTCCTGAGGTCAGTGGAAAACTATTTTCTTTTAAAATATCTCAGGTTTTAGCCCCCAGTTACTCACAAAGGGTGTTTGAAGCAGCAGGGAAGAGATCTGGAAGCAGCTTTAGGAGGGTTTCTCCCATCCACAGCCTGGTGTGCGGGGCGGAGAGTCAATGTTAAACTCCAACATCCCAGAGGAGGATTTCTGCTGTGGGTGGCATGCGAGAGAAGTGCGGTGGGGCTGCTGCAGACCTCACACTGGGTGCCTTGCAGGGTCCCCTTTGCAGAGGTGGCCTGGTGAAGAGACAGGGCTGACACAGCATGCTCTCGCACTCTCTTCTTTCAGGACCATGTGAATACAGCAAGGGCTTTGTTTGTTTGTTTGTTTCATTTTGACTTGAGTTTTAGTTTTAGTTTTTTTGAAACAGGAGAAGGGATCTCATGTATCCCAGGCTAGCCTAAAACTCACTATGTAGCTGAGGATGACCTTGAACTTCTGAAACTCTTCCTTCACCTCCCAAATACTGGGGTCACATACAGGTACCACCACCAAAGTCTCCTAAGATAGTCTCCCCACTAATTCCAGAGTCTGCCATGGACTTGGCCCCGGTTGTTCAGCTGTGCAATTACCATCCTGATGAGGTTCTGAAATATTTTTAGAGGACTCTGGAGTCACTGGAGAAAGAGTGCTTTGTGCCTGATGTACTTTTCTGGTAAAGTGAATTTTAATTGATGAGAGCGGTTCTGCAGGAGCTCTCTGGGTAACTGGATTATAAAGAACAGCTGACTAGGCAAGCCCTCTCTTTCCTCTGTGTAGAACTGCAGTAGGACCCAGGTTGCACTCCGATTTTAAAAACCTTCACGGGCTTTATTCTAAAAAGCCAGGGGATATCTTCTTGTGGTCAGAGGACTAAAAAGAATTGTTGCATGTTTAAAGCATCTTTTAAAGATGAGAAATGTTGGTTCTAGATAGCATACTGAGAATGTTGTGCTTTTAAAGTCTCAACATTCACATACACTATGTCAATACGGGTCTTGAGGACGATGGTCTTAACTCACAGGCAGTGGGAAATGGCTGCTTCTCAGCACAGGCTTTCTATGCAGCCCAGTCTCATGACATCAGTACCTGATTGCAATCATAACATAGCTTCAGGTTGGCCAACAATCGTCTCTGCACTTACGGCATGGACGATTATTTCATAGATACAAGTGTTTTGTCACTGTGAGCCTGCCACCCACGTGGCTCCCTCGGCCACCAAGAGCCCTGCATGGATGATACAGGCATGGAATGAACTGGGAATTGGCCAGTTAACGGTAGGGTAGTTGGGCCTACCCTCACTATCTGTGACTGTGGCAGACGCATCAAGGACAGGGCCAGGGTTTGTTCTTCCCATGAGAGTACTTGATGAGGCTTGTTATTGTTGGTTATCTCATGTAAGGTGATTTGAGAGAGGCAGGCTTGCCCTATGGCTGCTAAGGCCCCACTAGGGGAAGCAATGAAGCTATTGTGTGGTCATGTTGTGTGAGGTACACAGTAAAACCTCCTTCCCCAGAACTAATGCACATGGAGCTATTAGAAGTATTTGTTTTATACCTATTTTAAAGTGTATTTGGAATCTATTTGGAGCTCCAAGGGAGTGAATTCTGTAAGTCCTATGGGTTGGGTCACAGATACGTTTCCAGATGAGAAGCCTCAAGATGGGCAGGCACAGCCTATTCTCTTGTCCATGGAGTTATTTAGTGTATAGTTGTCATGAACATGAAACAGTAAAGACTACACCATTGCTCCTTAGGAGTGTCTGGTCACATCAGTGCTGTCAGCCAATCAGCCACAGTCTTGTTTTGTGCGTGTCTGTTTGATGAATATCTATTATTTTATACTTCATGGGCAATGCACTAGCTGTCTCTCACGCTGATGGAAGCTTCTCTTGTGTGGATGCATCCTCTTCTGTACTTAGGAACATAAACAGCACTTTTGACACTTGGATCAGGGCTACTTTGAGAAGGAAATCAACAGAAAACATTAAAATACAAAAACCTCAAAATGCGTGATTCGAAATGGATGGTGAAGAGGATGCTTGTTATAGTGTGATCTGGACCATTCAGGAGGAGGACCCCCCCCATGTTCAATCTCAGCAGGGGATGAGGGTATTGAGGAACTCAAATCTGTGAATGTCCTAGAATGACCTTGAAATCTCATGGTGTTCTGTTTGGAGTTATGGGAACAGCTCAGTCACATGCCTTCCCTGATTTGCCACCCCTGAGTTGTGAAGTAGCTGCTGTTCCCTCGGGAGAAAGAGAGGTCAGCGGGATTGGATTAACACCCGCAGCACCTGTGACTGTGGCTAAATTGGTTCTAGGAGAACACCTGCCGGGAGAGCTGTGGCGCTAAGTTGCAGGCACATTCCTGCATGTGTACCATGAGCCATATGATAGCCCATATTTGAAAGAGTCTGAGATCCTGGCGTCTTGGAAACAATAGTCTTCATACTTTTCTCGGAATATGGGGATCTGTACTTACACTGTGACCCAACAGTCCTGAGCGGAGAGGCTGGGATGTGGGTGAACCAGTATGTGTGAGCTCTAAAATGAGGAGGGGGAGAGGTGTCATGGGAAGGTAGTGTAGCTTAGCCCTCACAGTTTCTATTTTGTTGATCCTGGATCTGTTCTCGTCAACTTTTGATACTGAAGAAAGGGTACTGGAGAAGGTGTATTTGCTCTTAAAAAATTTATATATATGGGTGTTTTGCTTGTGTGTATATATGTGCAGCATGTTGTGTGCAGAGCCTGAAGAGGCCAGAAGAAGATACTGGATCCCCTGGAACTGGAGTTACAAGTGTTTAGGTGCTGGGAATCTGTGTCATCTAGAAGAGCAGATGGCACTCTTAACTATGGGACTATTTCTTTGGCCTCTATTTCCCAATTTGTATCTTTTTTTTTTTTTTTCCTGAAACAGGGTTTCTCTGTGTAGCCCTGGCTGTCCTGGAACTCACTCTTTAGACCAGCCCAGCCTGGAACTCACAGAGATCCACCTGCCTCTGCCTCCCAAGTGCTAGGATTAAAGGTGTGCGCCACCACCACCTGGCTATTTCCCCATTTTTAACATTGTGCAGTATAACACAGATATATGGACTGAACCATTTTAAAGTGTGCAGTTTGGTGTCATTAAGTAAGATCATATGGCCATCACCACCTATGACAGAGCTTTTCAGCACTGGGACTCTGGACTTACTGCACTAAATTCCCGCTCTCTCTGTCCACAGACCCAGCACCTCCACACCACCTCCTGCCTTTATGTTTGATTACTCCACTTTGTAGAAATGAGTTCACACACCATTTTCCTTTTTGTGACTGGTTTTCATTTAGAACGCTGTCTCCAAGAGTTACACATGTAGTATCTGTCAGAATTTAAACACTGAACCACACCTTTTGGTTATCTGTTTGTCAATAGCATCTGGGTTGTTTCCACTTTCCCCCAGTGCTTGGGCTTGAACCCAAAGCCTCTCCTATGGCGACAAGCACTCTAGCCCTGCTGTAGGCAAGCCCTACTTCCACAAAGTAACTACTGTGAGTAATGGTTCCCATATAAATATCTCTCTGGGTCCCATTTTCTGTTGAGTGTAGACCAAGAATTGGCCATTTTATTTTAATCTTTTAGTCACCATACTGTCCCCACAACAACTGTACCATTTAACAGTGGTTCACAGGGTTCTGTGTCTTTTTTCTTCATTTTGTCAACATTTGATATTTTCTTTGTCGACTGGCTATCTTAACAGATGTGAGGTGATGGGCTCACTGTAGTGCCAACTTGCATTTCCTTAACAATGTGTCTTTTTTATGTTTCTTGGCCATTTGTAGATATGATGACTCAGTTCCTTTGCATATTTTGAATTATTTTTTTATTATTATTATTATTATTATTATTATTATTATTATTATTATTATTTTGGTTTTTTGAGACAGGGTTTCTCTGTGTAGCTTTTCGCCTTTCCTGAGACTCGCTTTGGAGACCACGCTGGCCTCGAACTCACAAAGATCTGCCTGCCTCTGCCTCCCGAGTGCTGGGATTAAAGGCGTGCGCTACCACCGCCCGGTGAATAATTTATTTTTATCACTGTGTTTTAAAGGTCTTTATATATTCTTATTATTAATCCAGCAGATAAATGAATGGCAAATACTTGCTCTGTGGTTGACTTTTTACTCTGTGGTGATATTTTTGGGTGCCTGTGACATTCAGGTTTATCAATGTTTTCCTTTTGATGTCTATGCTTTTGCTGATATATCTAAGAAATTATTGCAAAATTTGCTGTTACCATTGTTTTGTAGGGATTTTATAACTTTGGGCTTTACATTTAGAACTTATGTTGGTTAGTTTTATGCCAGCTTTTGAGACAAGCTAGAGTCTTTTGGGAAGAGGAATTCTCAGTTAGAAAATACCTCATAATATTTGCCTGCAGGCAAGTCTGTAGTGCATTTCCTTGATTAACTATTGATGTGGGTGGTCTTAGCTCACTGGGGCAATGATACCCTGGGCAGGTGGACCTGGGTTCTATAAGAAAGCAGACTGAGCAGCCCGGAAGCAAGCTGGTAATTAGTACTCCTCTATGGCCTCTGAGCTTCTGCTTGAGTTTCTGGCCTGACTTCCCTCGGTGATGGAGCGTGACCTGGGAGTTGTAAGCCAAAGTAAACCCTTTCCTTCCCAAGTTGTTCTTAGTCATGGTATTTTATCACAGCAACAGAAACCATAACCAAGGCCAGTCTCAACTCCATTCTGAGTTATGTCTGATAGCTTTTGGGAGTGATCCAGTCTCATTGTTTTGACTGTGGACATTTGGTTTTCCCAGCATTATGTGTTGAAAGGGCTGCTCTTTTTCCAGGGAATGACTTTGGTACCCTTGTTGAAAAGTATGTGACCCTGTATGAGAGGATTCATTTCTGGTTTCTGTATTTGATATAATTGGTCTATATGTCTGCCTTTATGCCAGACCCACACTGTCTTAAATACTGTGACTTTGTCATTGTAAGTTTTGGTATCCGGATGTATGATTGCCTCATCCTTGTTCTTGGCTAATGTTGTCTTGTTTATTTGATACCCACTGATTACACATGACTTTCAGCATAGATATTTCTATTTCAGCAAAGTAAGTCCTTGAAGTTTTAGTAGACGTTTATGTTAAAGCTCATACAGTACCAGGCATTGCTAACATCTCATTGATTACATGGTACATTTCTCATTTATGTCTCTCTCAGTCCCCTCAGAAGGCTTTAGAGTTTTCTCAGTACATGACTTTTATTTTTGGTTATTTACCAAGTCTTTTATTTTTTCCAATCCTGTTTGTAAGTGGAATTGATTTCTTATTTCCCCCTTCATATTATTTACTGTTACCATGGGGAAATGTGACTGACTTTTGTTTGTAGAGTTTGCAAACTACTGCTTTGCTGGATTGGCTTATTGGTTCTAATATTTTTGTGGAATGCTTCACGTTTTCTACCTGTTAGGTTACATAATCTGGGAAGGAATACATTTACTAGCTGTCCACCTTGAATGACTTCTTTTTTGGTGGGGGGCCCCTAGTTGCTCTGGCTGGAACTTCTAGAACTGTGTTACAGAGGTGGAAAGAGTGGGTATCCTTGGCTTGTTCCCGACCTTAGAGAAAGCTCAGCCTTTCTCTGGGTCTGATCTTTGCTATGACTCTTTTCACATTTTTTTTTTAATCATGTAGACACAACTTTCTTTTAGTCCTAGTTTGTTGAGTGGTTTTCATGGGGAAGCATGTGGAATTTTGTTTGTGTTTCTTGAGCGCCACCCAGGTGTTCGTTCTATTTAAGTGCATTTCTTTCACTTCATTCAGCTGTCTCTGTGTCTTCTGTAAAACCCTTGAGTGGTTTGATGAAGTCTTGATTGATCTTTTAAATTCTGTGTACTGGGATTCATCTAGGTCATTCTCATCGGCAAACGTGGCTATAGGACTGGTGGGCTTTGGAGAGAAGACACTGGTTTGATCTTTCATATAGTTTGTATTTTTTGCAATGAAATTTGGGTGTGTGGACTTCTTTTATGAGTTCTGTGTCTGATATACACAGAGCAAGGTGGGGCAGAAGAGAGGATGTGTAGATCTGGTTAGGCCTGGAGGTTGAAACCAATTCAGTGTAATGATGTCAGGTGGTTACAGAGGACTGGGCTAGTGTACATGACGGGCATTCTGATCCAAGCCTGGAGTGTAGGGATAGATTAGGGGTTAGGACGGGTGCAGGGAGGGAGGATCAGGCAGATTCACTGGGATAGACCCTGAAGAAGGGTGTACTAGAGCTGTCTGGATAGAGAGCTTGGGTTTGGTATGGGAGGGGCCTCCACAGAAGATTTTTAAATAGATAAAAAATATTTAACTTTAAAAAAATTAGACTAAAATTTGATTTATCAGAAATCGTATGAATTTCTCCTCCTTTTCTCCCTTCTACTCTTCCAGGCAGTGTCTTCTTCCTCCATGGCAAACTGCCTTCTTGGTTTATGATTTGCTTGCAGACTTCATCGAGTGGATGCTATAAAACATCAGGACATTTTCAGTAAAACCATTTACAGAAGTGCTAATGTCATAATGGTTTTTCTTTATCATCTCAGTTCCACAGAGACATTGGTTTTATGATTATCTAGAGAATTTCTCAGCCTTGCTCTCTCTCTGTCACCACTCCTGTGGTATTGATCCCACTGCTGCTCTAGAGCAGGCATTTTCCTTACTTTGGAAACTTCCTACTGAAAACACTGAAATGCTGAGTCCTCCTCCAGCTGTTTCACATTCTTAATTTTCTTTGCAATTACAGGACAAACTGAAGACATGCTTCAAGTGTCTCATGAAATCAAACTTTAATTTGGGCAAACAGTTGAGTTGAGGGCAAGGGAGTTTGCAGTTTTCTCTGGTAAAGAAATGCCAAAGGGGGCTGGCCCACTTGGACTCTGACACGCCGCAATGGGATTGGTGGCCCATGAACACCAGAAACTTGGCTGGAGTCTAGATATCCACACTGATGTGTCCTGTGTACCCTGTTCCTAGTTCGGAGATGTAAACGACTTACTGCATGCTTGCTTGGTAGAAGGTTGAAGTTCTCTAATCCCACTTGTGGTGCTCCATTCTCAGGATCTGGTCACCTCACCAAGGCTGACCTCCTGACATGGCATCCTGGGGCTAGGCTTCAACGTGGTCCTTTGGAGGAGACACATGGACCACAGTCCCCATCACTAGGACACTTGTGTGTATAACTTGACTAATTCCTCACTCTTGCTGCTGAATTTGTTCCTTCTGTTATAATAAAATACCTCGGACTTCATATTTTACAAAACCAGGTATTTATGTTTTCATAGCAGAGGCTGACTCTCAAGGTCAAGGAGCCAGTAGGTTGCATCTCTAGGGAGGGCAACTCTCTCCTTCCATCCCCAGAGGACACAGATGCTGTGTGCCCATGTGATAGAAGGGCAGAAGGGCCTTGCTTGTTCACAGCAGCCCTTCTACAAGGCCGTCAACCCCACGTTACCTCCTCTAGCACCCTCAGGACTGTATCTGGGGCTCAGATCTCACGGTGAACTCTGGAGAGACATTTGCACCTGAACTGCCACACCGCTCATCTTCCTCCTGAGTCGTACTACCAGCACCTGGTCTTGGAGAGCAGGTTGTGGAGGCCAAGAAGTTGTTACAGAATTCCTAGGCCTGACTCTTGGACAGGGCAGATGCACCCCAAGTTTGTCCAGGCCTTATGGATTCCTGCTTATTGCCTCACTGCCCTGTCACAGTGAGTCACTGTGTCTAAATATTTTTCAAGAACCGCAGAGGAGCTGGTCTGATGGAGTTGAGATACTTTACTCCCCTGGACTGTAGAGTCCCTTACAGCAGAAACAAACAGGGTCCCCACTGATCTCTCACCAGCGCCTGTCAGGGTCTCCTGGGGAATGGGCTGCATCTCTCAGCCTGTAAACATCCTGGTAATTTACAATACAACTCATGGTACTCTTTAGTGTTTCCATGGTAATCTGACAGCTTGCCAACCCTCTTCAGAAATACACAAGAATGTGTTTTTCTGAGAATGCAGAAATGTTGTCAGCTTTCCTTTCGTTTGGATTCCCACTCGACGCACCCTCTTGGAAAGTTAAGCCAGACTGTAGGGTCTCTCTCCCCCACACACCACCCACCCACCCATGCATTGTATCCATTACCTTCCTTCATGGTCTGACAGTAAAGAAAAAAAAATCTAAATCGAAATCCATTTTTAAGTGCAATGTTCTGCTACCACAAGCTCGTTATTATTTGAGTTAAAATTATCATCGTTGTTAGTATATAATCGATTAGTTACACTCTTTGATAATGAAGGAAGTAAAACGGTTGGGAACTGGATACACATGATGATGTATGTTCTTGTGTGTCTGTGGAGGACCCTGCTGTGCTAAGCAGGGCTCTGCATCATTTCCTGTGGTTTTCAGGTGTCATGAACTGAAGCATACATGTCCACATAAACAGCCACGGGAAGATGGAAAGGTTTGCTTTAACGATGTCACTCGATTTTCCTTTTCTTTCTTTCTTTCTTTCTTTCTTTCTTTCTTTCTTTCTTTCTTTCTTTCTTTCTTTCTTTTTTTTTTTTTTTTTTTAGCACCTTCCAAGGGAATGCCAGGAATCAGCTAGTGATTGTTACAAAAACTCATTTGAAAAGACCTGTCAGCTAATGACGTAAATAACTGAGCATGTGCACAGTTCCCCAGGCAGTGTGCCCTTCTCCTTGCCTCTCTGTAGTGTTTTACCTCACTCTGGGCTGGGAGGCCTGTGGGGTTGGAAGGCCTGTGGGGTTGGGAGGCCTGTGGGGTTGGGAGGCCTGTGGGGTTGGGAGGCCTTTGGTTTCCCTACATGGGAGGGTGGGTAACAGATGGGTGGGATTTTCTCCTCTCTGTGGCTCTGGAAGCCACAGTGAGCGGGCTGCCTGCCCCAACCTCTTCCACACTTGCCTTTCTCTGTTGCCTGGACCTGTGATGGCCAGCTCCTGGGGTCTCCACACCTGCCTGTTCTTTGCTTACATTCCTGCAGATACCCCTTCCTTGATCATATCCATTTGGTCCTCTTGCCAGGACCCTCTTCTCCTCTGGAATCTGATAGTAATGGAAATAACTGGGTCTGAATGCAGGAGACATCAGTAAGGGGTACACAGCAGTCCCCCAGCTTACACTACAGCTCCCTGGTCAAGCATCCAGAACAGACTGGCAGGGACTGATATTGAGATCCTCTCCCAGCCAAAATGAGGTTACAGGTTCTCCAAAGAAGCCTAGCCAACAGGAGGTGCAGAAGCAGGCTATGTATGTGAATGCTGTGTCTGGAGATGCATATGTCTATGTAGACAGACAGTTGTGTTTGTTTTAAGGAGTTGGCCCAGAGAGTAACACAAGTCACAAATCTATAGGGCAGAGCCCAGACTGAAAATTCTTCTAGAGGGAGTCAATGTTTTAGCTCAAAGGCTGTCTGGAGGCAGGTTTCTTTCCTTGGGGAGGTCAACCTTTTAAGGTATTTGGCTGGTTAGATGAAGCCATTATACTATGAAAGGTCAATTTCAATACTCAGCACTACTGATTTAAATGTTAATCACATCTGCACTGGCCAGTTTATGTCAACTTGACATAAGGTTGAGTCATTGGAGAGGACAGAGCCTCAACTGAGAAAAAGCCTCCATAAGATTGGGCTATAGGCAAGCTTGTAGGGCATTTTCTTTATTAGTGATTAATGTGGGAGGGCCCAGCCCATTGTGGATGGGGTTATCCCTGGGTAGGTGGTCCTGCGTTCTAAAAGGAAGCAGGCTGACAAGCCAGTAAGCATCCCCCCCACCCTGTGCCCCCTGCCACCGCCACCATGGCCTCTGCATCGGCTCTTGCTTCCAGGTTCCTGTCCTGTCCTGACTCCCTTCAATGATGAACAGTAAGCCAAATAAACCCTTTCCTCCCTAAGTTGCCTTGGTCATGGTGTTTCATCGCAGCAATAGAAATCCTGACTAAGACAACATCCAACAACCACCTCACAGCAACATCTCCACAACATCCAGCAACCACCTCACAGCAACATCTCCACTGGTGTTTGGCCCAAAGTCTGTGCTCCATGACCCAGCCACATGGACACAGTAATTACCATCCTAGGGCTCAAAGGACCATGATTAACCAGAAGTGAGCAGATCTATCCTCTGGAGGCCTCGGCTCCATTTAGGGCAGAGGAAGACGTATCACCTGAGAGAGCTCTGTCTGTCGTTGCTGTCTCTATTTCCTGGCTTATGAGGTTGAGCCTGGTATGGAAGATAGTTCCCACATAGGGCCCCAGCACCATGCTCCTGTTGGGGCACAGGAGGGTTTCTGCCTCTGATGCACAGTCCCAGAGGGTTCGGGGAGGCTTTCCTACCTGTCTAACCCTCTGTTATCTCTTCCCCCAGTGGCTCTGACCTTTTCTGGTACTGAGGATCCACACAATTCCTGAAAGCACGACTGGAGCCTGCCTGACAGTTCACACTGAGCCCCTACCCCCTACCCCCTGCCAGGCTCCCCAAGGACCTGGAGTTGTACTTCTAAAGGTTCAAAAGCATTTAGCAGGCAGGGAGACATGTGACTGGCTTCTTGTGTGTTCAGGTCAGGGTGCTGCTAAGCACTTAGGAAATGGGGGGGGGGTGTCACAGAGAACGAATATCCACTGATAATATCAATTGTGATGTCTGGGGACACTCTGCCCTTCTCTGGCTCTTCAGAGGGGCCTTCTCCTGCACTCTGGCCCCACCTGCTCTTCCTTCTGTCCACCTCTTAATTCATGGTTAGGTACCCAATGACTCTCACAAGCTCCCTCCCCACTTATGCTGCTCTGTTCTCTCTCCACGAGGCAGTTCTGCCATGGCTCAGCCTCTGGCTCTGGCGGGTAGACATGCTTACCTGTGTCTAGAGCATGCTGACCCTAGCGGAGCCAAGCTCTGGATCTGTTGAGACCTGTGACCCTAAGAGCAAGCACCTCGGCATGATGCCAGAGCCCCTGGGAGCATTAACTTGGTGTAAGAACACACCACGAAACAAGGCGCTGCTCACACACGAAGTTACCTTGAATGCACAAGTGTATAGTCAATGTGTGTGATGAAGGCTAAAGTCTGGACTACGTTCTCGTTGGGAGGATAGTTGGTGACTACCCAACCTTCTCTGACAGAATCTAAGCAAGAACTCTTTGGGGGAATTAGTCTTTCTGAAGCCATGTTCTTCATAGATGTGTGTCTCTTGTCCAGACCCCTAAAAGTGATGCTGACACCACAAGCTCTGGGCATCTTCAAGTGAACTTCTTGTGGGCAAGTTGCTCTCCAAAGTGCTGGAACATGGGGCGTCAAGAAAGTCAGCGGGCAGTGTCTCAGTCCCATCTCCAGACCCTCTCCAGCCCCACTGCATGCTGTCTGCATACTTGCTTCTGCTTACAGGGACAGGCCAGGCTGTGACTCTCTGAAGGAGCTGGAACACACCTCATCAGGGGGAGACCCACGCTCTCACTCTCATCCTTATTTGCTGTAAGTTGTGAGCCTATTGTTCTGCTCTGTGCCTTAGCTGGGCTGTGCGGTATCTTTCTGCCTTTAAGGTGTGCTTTTCTTTTGTGAACTGGCACTCTCAGGAAGGTCCACACTGGTGTTATAGGGCTGACCGACCGACTGTGACTTGAGATTGCTGAGATCCCAAGCCGAGTTATCGTGGGCTGTCTTAAGTCTCAAGAGATCACCTGTGAGACCAGCTCGATTTTGTGCTCTCCGATTTGTTCTCATTCACTTTACTACATCGTGTGGGATTTTGTAATGACCTTGTACTCTCTTTAGTGCTGCTCTCATCTGGGATCATTGGCTTCCATGTGTGGGGCCTTTTTGCTCCTGTCACCCAGGGAGGATGCTCTCCTTAGGCGCTGGTTTGTGAGGACAGTTTAGACAACTCCCTCTTCCTCAGCACTCCTCCTGGGCAGGCCTTGTGTGGTGGCTGTTTGGAGTTGTGTGTGTGTGTCTTCCAAGTGACTCAGATGCATTCCTAGCACAGAAGCAGTTGCCAGTTTGGACCACATTGCTGTTACATATTCACAAAAACTCACCGAAGGCTCATGCCTGCCACTCTGAATTAGCAGGAAAGTCTCATAGGCATTCGTATATTTAGCCCGGGGCCAGGACAAGTCAGATCCATTTCCTTGTTCTCTCCGTAGCTAACCGGTTGGGCTCTAGTGAGCCTTACCAGCACAGTACATTCCCTGCAGTACATCGTTCTAGGTGGTCAGGGGCTGAGTGGACTGCTAGGGAGACATAGTCATGCAGGCAATGGGAATCCTCCACACACAGTATTTTAACTGCGCTAGCTGCTCAGTGGCTTATGTGGGGAAATCTGGGCACATTCTAAGGAGGGAAGTTGCTGGGTCCCATGGGAACTAGTCATGTGTGTACCTACATCTGTTGGGTTTCCAGTGCTGGAGACATTACTGGGGCCTCATGCGTTCTGGGCTAGTGCTCTGCCACTGAGTTTGTTATGCTTCCAACGCAATTGTTTACTTTAAACAATCAGTGTTGTGGGACATTCACCTCATGAACAAAATGGGCACAAAATCCTAACCCTGAAGATGGCAGAAGTGAAGACTCTCCCAGTCCGTCTAAGCATGCTGCCCTCCCTCGGCCCTCTTATCACTCAGGACTTCCCTCTCACTTGGTTTAACTTCATTCACCTCTAAGTGGGCCCTGGGGTTTCTGATGGCCCTGCTGTGGGTAGAGAGCCTCCAAGTGGTTCTTTCTGCACTCGCCTCTCCTGAGCCAGAGCCAGGTGTGAAAGGGGATCTCCGACTGCCATCCAAAAGGCCCCAAACCAGCCTCCACTCAGTTCCCACTGTGGAAGGCTGTCAGTTCCAACTCTCACTTGACCAGGCAGGCAAAACCACATGGTCCCAAGCTTCCTGGTGTCTGTGTTGTTCTCTGACTGCTCAGTGGTCCCTCTACTCCTTAGAAATCATTCTTTTCTGATAAATGGCTGTATATTCCCTCCCCCACCCGTCTCTGCTCTCCAGCCCATCTAGCGGACAAGGACTGCAGATCCTCCTTCTGATGTGGGACTCGGGTCTTGTGTCCTGGTGCCTCTGCCTCTTTGTGTACAGCGCTTGCTTCCTGTAGAACCCTAAGCCAGTGATCATGCCCTGTTTCTGCATCTCTTTGGCCTGGCTCATTGATGCTCATTTAGGCTCTGAGATGCTCTGTTGATTTCTACCCTGAACTTCTGGAGAAGTGTGGCAGTCCCTTCCTTGGCCAGGAGTGTTGGTGAAATGTGTGACATCCAGTTTCTCAGCTCTCAGTGACATTTCAGTGTTGGAAAAGACATACCCACATTTCCTTGTCACTTCTCTGGGATTTGGCCCACTGGGGACACCAGATTTCTCAGAGTCCTGGATGAGGTCAGAGTAGTCTCCCCAAAAACTTTTATTCTCAACATGGAAACCCTGACTATTTCTGTGTGCCTGTTCTGGAGCTGCTGGCCTTTCAGACAGGGTGTTGGCCAGCTCTTGGGTGCTCTACATGTGGGGTTCTTCAGCACCCCAAGTCTGCAAGAAATCTCTATTAAGCTTGTACATTGCTCCAGAAAAGTACTTAAAAGCCACATGTCTATTATGGGACCCACTGTTTTGAATGTTCAACTGTCATTAGATAAGAGATTTCCCCAGAAGTCCCATTGACTTCAGGATGTATTTCAGGTCCTATGTGGCTATGAAGCAAGGTCATTTCCTGCATGTCTTCAGGGCTGCTGATAAAGTCTCGGCTGCAAAGCACAGCAGGAACACACACATCTTCAGTCCCCTGCCTCAGCAGATGTTCTATGTCTGGAAGGCTTGCTCCGTGTGCCGTCTGTTCTGTTCCCAGTGGATGCAGGAGCTCTCAGTGACTTTCTGAGGCTCCACAGTGGGGCCCACTCTTTAAGTGCCTCTCATGACGGAAGAAGGGAGTGCCCACAGATGATCTGAGAAATGATATACGGGGGCACTTTCTTCACACAATAGCAGGTACGAGGCCAGGCTGGGCTGCATGGTGAGATTTTCAAAAACACAAAACCACCATGAGCAGTATTCCAGTTCTCCAGAAACTAGATTTTTCAAGTGCTTGGCTACAAATACCTGCTTTCATTTTCATAAAGGATCTCCAGGGTTCAACAGGTGGCTGTCTGGAGCTTCTCAGTGCATCCTCTGCTGACATCTAGTGGCACAGCATGAGTATTCACTTGTAAGACATTTGAAAGCTGAAGGGCTGGAGAACCTCCAAAACATGTGTGCACAAGTGAATGCGTGTGTGTGTGTGTGTGTGTGTGTGTGTGTGTGTGTGTGTGTGTGTACGCTCGCATGCACTCATCTTATATGTGTCTATGGTATGTATGTGGTGTGTTAACTATGTGTATGTATGATGTGTATGTGAATGCAGCCTGTGTGTACCATGCATGGTGTGGGTGTAGAAGTCAGATGACAGTCTTGGGTGTTGGTCCTCACCTACTTCACTTGAGACTGGGTTTATTTGTTGTTTTCCAGTATGTGGAAGTAATCTGCTGGCTGGACCAGGACTGTCCAGAGTTTCCATATCTACCTCCATCTCTCCATAGGACTGCTGGTGTTACAGACACTTGTGCTATATGTCCAGTTTTTATGTAGTTGTAGGGATTTGAACTTGGGTCCTCAGCCTTGCATAGTAAGTGATTTTTCTCACTGAGCCATTTCCTCAGCCCCTAAATGACTTAAAAAAAAAAAAAGACCCAACTCTTTATAGGAAATAGAATTTAGGTGGTGCCAGGTATAGACCCAGGTCCTTCAGCCTGTTTGAATTGCCCCCCAAATGGTCTGTAGTCCCTCTCTGAGGCACACTCCATGTTCCCCATGTTATTAGCAGGGCCAGCATCTTTTGGCACATGTTTCTCACCACACTCTTATGTGTTGCAGGGTCTCTTCACCTTGACTGTACAAATGGGGAGGTTGAAGCTGAGCAATAGAGTGGCTTGCCTAGGGCCCGGAAATGAACCCTAGCTGGCAAGTGCCCTTTGAAGCATGACCTTTGTAGTGAGAACCAATGCTCCTCCAGGACAATAGCCATCAGTATGGTGCCCGGCTGTGATGGGAGCAGCAGCTGGGCTTGAGCAAGTTACCACCCAAAGGGATGGGCTTTTCTGGACTCCTGTGTGCTGACTTCATTTAGAAGATGACACACGCATGTCACCACCTGGGTGTGGACCTAAGAGGACCACTTATGGGAGCTGTTCCTCTCCTTCCTCCATGTGGGTCAAGGGATTGAGCCAGGCATCAGATTTGGTGACAAGCACACACACACACACACACACACACACACACACACACACACACACGTGCGCAAACATGCACACGCACACTCACATATGCACTAATATAAAATATAGAGAAACTAACTTTAAAAGTTTTAGAAAATAGTGTACACATGGGTTCTCCCTGCTACTCTCTAGTGTGGCTGTGCAGAGGTGTACTCAAGGTCTTAGGTCACTCCATCATCAACTGAGCATCCCCAGCCTCTCTTAAAGGGCCAAATTGGAAGACCCTGGAGGATTAAAGATAGCGTTGTCTCCAAATCAGAAACCCCAGCAACGTGAGAGCTACCTGTGTGCTGCCTAGGCTTGTTGTACAGGCATCCTTTTAGACTGTTCCCCACTCCCTTCCTATCTCCTTTCCACCTGCTCCATCACAGAGACTCCACAAGGGAGGTGGGGTCTGTCTTCTCCACTCACTCCTGGGTAGATGGGGTTGGGGGAGAGGGCATTTGGAGCAAAAGCCCACCCAGGCCTGGCTCAGGAAGGAGAAGCATATGGGCTCATTAATAGGTCCAGAGGGTAGCACAGGGGCAGTTATGAGAACCGAGTCAGGGCTGGAAAGGATGATGTGATTGCAGTATTGTGGGAAGATCACTGATTCCGGAGCACTGAGTTCGGTTCATGATTATTCTGAATATTTATTGCTCTAGAGGTGAGAAGAGGCAGATCCCAGGTTCTCAACAAGAAAATGGGCAAAACTTAGCAGCCTGTGTCTTCAGGGGACTGAGCAGACCATGGATAGTCCAAGGAAGTTGTTGGTGCCTGGTGCATGCCCAGGACCAGGCTGTTGCTTGTTGGGCTGGTCGTGGATAGAGTGAGGTGTAAAAACAGTGTCATGGCATGCTCCATATGATGAGGCATCTGCCAGTCAGTGTATTATATGATCATTAGATATCCCTGGGTGTTAAAGTTATAGGAACTACGTCAAGCTTAGTAGTAATCTGTCAGAGTCTGTAAATGAACAATAATGGTTTCTATCAGATGGGAACCAAACATCCCAGAGTGTCAGTGGGGTCTGGGTGTCTCACCATCCATGCTTCCTTCTCTGGTGGTCGTTTCCTGCACAAACAAACAAACAAACAAAAAACAAGCACATGCCCACACTTGGGCTCTCAGCAAAGGTAGCAGAGGTATGGCCAGGCCTGGGCCATGTGATCTCTAGGAGGAAGGGTAGTAATGGAGAAGGCCATGCACATCTGAATTAGATGGAATTAATGTCCCATGGAGAGAAAGACCCCATTTGCCACAGAGGGAGAAACAGCTGGATTGACCCTAAAGTTGTCTTCTGTGCGTGCCAGTACCATGGAAACTTGTACAGAAGCTGCAGGTCCAGTAAGGAAGTGAGTCTTAGAGACTGTGTCCATACCGTTCAACCATCACTGTAGAGCTGGGGACATACCAGGCAGTGACTCTCACACACACTCACCTGAAAGATAGCTGCCATCTGTCCCCAGAGGGTCCTATTATCTGGGCTGGGAGTTCTTACAGCTCCCAGGTGGTTCCAAGGTTCCCAGTATGAGACTCCCAGCCTCTTGTTGCAAGACATGCTGAGCTAAGGGTCAGGTGCATCATGGTAACTATGACAACCCAGGGCAGTCAGGGCAGCAGTGACACAGTGAAGGCCCTTGACTGCGTTGGTGTAATTGCCAGTTCTGGCTCTCCATGGTGGCTGGACCACAGCTGCTATTGAGAAGCAAAGACACAGACTTGAATTTTGCCTCTTCCTCATCTCTTATTAGTGAACGTGAACCAAGGCCATGAGGGTAGAGGACAGAGGACAGCGTGGAGGGGAAAGCCTGAGTCAAACCCAAGACGAGTGTTCTCTTTTTAAAATGATATTTATTTATTTATTTATTTATTTATTTATTTATTTATTTAGTGTGTGTGTGTGTGTGTGTGTGTGTGTGTGTGTGTGTGTGTCTGTGTCTGTACATATGTTTGTGTGCCATGGTGCATGTGTAGGGCTGTTGGATGGAGAAAAAGGAAAGGGGAAGTGATACAACTATATTTTAAACAAATAAAATTCTTATTGGAAAAAGCAACTAGAAATTATAGAGTTGGATGTTACTTCAAACAGAATATTGAAACAGACATGTAAACATTAAAAACCACAGTTTGGCACCAGGAATATCCACTACAATGGAACTTGGTTGACAGAAACCAATGCTAAAAATAACAGTAAGACATCCTTAGAGTTACACTCCTATGTCGACTCTTAAATAAGCAACCAAGACAGCAGAAATTTAAACAGTTGAGAATATGTGTGTGTGTGTGTGTGTGTGTGTGTGTGTGTGTGTGTGTGTACATGCACACACCATGGTGCATGTGTGGGGGTCAGAGGACAACTCAAGGAATGAGGAAGTTGGTTCTCTCCATCTACCATGTGGGTCCCCAGGATTGGACTCAGGTCATCAGGCTTTGTGGCAAGTGCCTTTACACTTTGAGCCCTCACACAGGCTTGAAAAATGTGTTCCTCAGATATGCAGAGATGGGAACAGACATGACGTCTGTCCTCAAGCCCCTAAGGGCACATTGTCAAGTAAATCTCCAAACTTCAAATCATTGCAGCCAAAATGATGGGTTTGGAAGGTCAGACTCCTGGCTGAACAGAGCCTCAGGTTCAAGCATCAGTGGTTAGGTGTGACTGGGATTTTAACTACATGTGTGCTACACATTACAGTTAGATTTGTGGGTTCTAGTTGCTGCAGGACAGCCCGACCTACAGCTGAAGGTAGTGACTGTTTTCAGTTGGGTTCTGAGGCTCAGGATGGGAACATCACCACTTCCTCTGGCAGAGTTTGAAAAGTTGCACAAAGGCTGCCAGTTCCCCTCTGTGGGTTTTCTCTAAGAGCTCCTGGCCAGCACCAGAAGCTCCTCAAGGCACCTGAGGCCATGTGGAGGTTCATGTTCAGAAACAAGAGGCGGGCAGTCTTGGTGGGTACCCACGGGTCGGTGAGGACTGTGGAGAGCATGTGCTGTGGACAGACATATTTACCCATGTTCCTTCCCCCACTCTGCTTCCTCAGGTCAAAGGTGTCACGACCCCCTCAGCTGAGACACAGCCAGCCTCGTCGTGCACGGAGGTAAGATGAATCACACAGTCACTTCCTTTTGCTGATGTGGTAGGCTCTTGAGAAAATGACCAATGTGAAGGCTTTCTTGATTTCTTTGGTTGTTTTACTCTGGTGGTATCTAATGAAGCACACTGTGATGTGCTTTTTGGAAGATGAAAGTATAAAATAAGAACTGCTGACATTCCAGTGGAAATGCTAGCGCAGTAGATTGTGCAATAAAGTCTTTGAACAGCAGGGGTCTGCCTTGTGTGCCAAACCCGAGCAGCACCCGGCTAATGGGCCTGCTTGTAGGGTCATCAGAAAAAAAAACAAAAAACAAAAAAACATTACTACACGTGTGATAGCCCTTTAAGACATTTATGTGATATTTATGTGATGTCAGCACCTGCCGGCTCTTGAACTCTGGGTAAATCAGGGTCCTAGAAGCAGCGCTTTGGGAGCGAGGCCTAAGAGACTGTCTTTAGATGGTGATGGCTTTCTCATTTTTCAAATGGCTGTTTGCTTTTAATAACATTGCAAATAAGAAAGTTTCTAAAATGTCTTTATGTTAGTTCTCGATGTCTGGCTCCCATGACACAGTAAAGCTTCTCCTGTGGGAGGAGGGGCTAGAGTCCAGCCAGGTGTGTTTGGCTGGGTGACGTTAATGTACGTTAATGGCGTAGATGTTGAACAAAAACTCTCCCAATCTTTCTGGAGGGCTTGGCAGCTTTCTTAAAGCATAATAATAATAATACCAATAATAATTATCATCAAAGAATGGAAAAGAGTAAGAAGTTTGGAAAGGAAAAGAAAAAATACTGCAGAATGAGGGCTGGAGAGACGGCTCAGAGGTTAAAAGCACTGGCTGATCTTCCAGAGGTCCTGAGTTCAGTTCCCAGCCACCACATGGGGCTCACAACCATCTGCAATGAAATCTGGTGCCCTCTTCTGGTGTGCAGACATACATGCAGGCAGAACACTGTATACATGATAAATAAATAATAAATACATACATACTACAGTGCTCAAGGGTCGGGGTGCAGGTGGCCCATACACTAGGCCACAGGAATTCCCTCTCTTCACAGAAAGTGATGGGAGGGTGAGGGCAGAGGCGGTCCCTGAGGATAGAGGAGGGTACCTGACATCCACTTACTGCGTGTGGAGCAACACAAGGCACAGGCTTGTCTCCTCCCCCATCTCATGTTTCCAGACTGTGGTGCTCTTCACTAGCCTTCCTGATAGCCTGGCATTGAGAATGAGTCTGATAAGAGAGTCTCATCCTTGACCTGATTCTCTCACTGAGCTGGGCTTCCTTGTTCTTCCGTGTAAGACTCTGTTGGTGGAGTCGCCTGCTGTGTGACACCTGGTGCCGGCTGTGTCACATTTCAGTGCCTCAGCTGTTTTTGCCTAAGGTAAGAGGGATGTCAGAATGCTGTTCTGAAGGGCGTCCTAGTTTAAATGAATGCAGGAGACAACGTGTTTTGCAGAGGTAGACGGAGGACTTCTGCATCGGGCCGGGGAATCTCTCTCTTCCACCCCTTAGGAAGAGGCAGCTAGGCTGGAGCTGGTAGTTCCTAGAAAACTTTACTTTCTGCTGTCTGCACATGGGTGCAAGCAGCTGCCCCTCGCAGAATCGGTTTTCTCATTGTGTCTGTTCCCACCATCCGCTCTTCGCCTTGTCATGCCTGTGAGAAGAGGTCTCAATGTTGAGTGGCTCCTTGGTTCTTGGCTGTAGAAATGAATGTAGGGCTCCAGTTAAAGTAACACCCGCCACACTTGTAACCTTAGAGCATAGAGAAAGAAGAGAGAGCAAGATTTCTGTATATTTGAGGCTGTCCTGGTCTACATAACAAATATCAGGCCTGCCAGGGCTATCTCAAGGAGCGGGGAGATGGGTGGAAATAGGTCAAGAAACTAAATTAGGTGTGTTTACTAGGGGGTAAGAGTAGCTTTTGGAGCCATGGCAGGGGGTGAGGGGTTACTGTTGGTGAGTCGTTTTCTGCAGAAACCAATGGTTTCTTTTGAGGTGTCGTCCATAAGACAGTGGCTAGAATTGGAGACTGTCCAGGAGCTCTGCTGTTTCCATCAGGACAGTGCCTCCAGATAACATCCCAGGTCCAGGAACAGGAGAGTCTGAACCTTGGCAAGTCCCCTCTGCTCCCCTTAACCCTCAAATGGGCCTGGCCATACTTCCAGAAATGTCCTGATTATAGCCACTAGGCATCTCTGATGTTCAGGGTACAAACAGATCCAGCTCAGGGTGGAGTTCTGAGACAGAGCTTGACAGGCACTTGGCGGCTTTGGAATGAGTGGGGATCCCTTGGCAGTCATTCATCACTCAGAGCATCCTGGACAGCAGGAGAGGGTGAGTGGGGAACCCCTGCCAGTCAGTGCTTACTCAGAACAGTCTAGATAGAAGGGCTGTGTTGGTCTTCCTATGTTATATCCTTCTTCCTAACTCTTACTCTATACATATTTTTAATAAGACTGCAAAAGCTTATTTTAAGACTGTAGGACAATGGGGCTAGATGGCTCAGCGCATAAGTGCATGGGCTGCTATTCCAGAGGACTTGGGTTCAATTCCCAGCACCCACATGGTAGCTCACAACTGTGTGTAACTCCAGTTTCAGGGGACCAGACACCCATGGCAAAATACCAATGCATATAAGAAATAAAGTTAATAAAAAATAATGAACAACTAATGACTGTGGTACAAGATAGAGGACTACAGTGTCCCAGGCTGAACTTGTAGCAAAGTTTCAGCTGCTGTGGCATATGTGTGTACCAGAAGTTGGACAAGAAGTATTGGGACACTTCTCTAGCGCTGTCATTGAGGTGGCTGATGTAATGATAGGTGTTACATTAAGTTGTTTGTGTATTTTCTAAGACCTGAAAATGGCTTAACTTAATTTCTTCACCGTTTGTGATTTTACTATTTATTTCTTTGTCTATAATAAAAAGGAACTTGAGAAAAGAAACAAAGGAGATAAAGATTTCTGGGAGGGGGTGTTGTGTCTGTGCAGAGAGCAGAGGTGGGTCCGTCTGCCTGCTGAGGGCCATGCCGCTGCCTCCTTCCTGTCTTTCTGTCCCAGAGCACTGCTCCACAGAGAGGACTGTTCCTTCATCTACTGAGTCTGTCGATTCTGACAAAGAAAATTTAGTTTTCTCCCAGTTACCTGTCAGACAGCAATGAGATCATAGGAGCATGGCCGACCACTCTTGGTCACTGTCACCCAACAACAGAGGCCAAAGATGTAGTTTTGCAGATGTCGTTGGGTAAAGAATAAAAGTAATTAAGTTGGCTCCCATAGAAGGAACATGAGGTTCTTGATGACCCTGGGCACAGGCTTGTCAGCTGCCTGCCCAGCATCCGGACACGTACGTGTGTTGGTTTTGATTCTTAGTCATTTGTGTAATGATCTAGTTTTTGCCAACTACTTTGATACATGAAATAATTAGATGTCTCAAATGCAGAGCGCTGAAATGTGCTGACAGCTTTGAACACGGGTACACTCCATAAACACCAGGCAGATGTTCACCCTGCCCGGCTTGCTGGCTGGTGGCAGCCCATCTGAGTGACAAAATTAGTTTTCAGATTAGAATTCAGAACCCGTGCTCCTCGGCCTCACCCCTAACAGGTCTCTAGTCTTTCTGCCCAGCATCCACCTGACCCTGTCTTGAGAGACACACTGTTTTTTTTCTTTTACTTTTTATCATTCCTGGCCTCAGCCTTGAATCTGAAATACAGGAATCAGTATCACAACTGTGTTTTGCTGCTTATGAAGCTGGTTGTGTGAAGGTGGCATTTGAAAATGGCTGAAGTGTAAGGAATAAATGTCTGTGTTTTAGTGTGGTTTTGAGACCAAAGATCCTAAAATAGAATTGGCTGTTCCCACAAAGCCCCTTGCCAGGGCAACCCCAACTAAGGAGCCTTTTGTACGATTCCACAATGACAGTATGTTAGTGCTGCGGGGGCACCAGGCAGGGGCTGACACTTGGGAGATAGTAGGAACTAAGGGAGGTTCTGGGAAGGAGGTAAGGTAGGGAGTGTTGCCACAGGGGACCTGCAATCAACAGGAACATGGAAACAATGTGGCTCTTATGTGTTATGTTCAGTGTATCTAATCATGAGACGGTCTTTGTGCTGACCTTCAGCAGCAACAGCTCAGAGGTGTATCTAGAGTCGTGGAAATCCTGAGCAAGTTAGCAAGTTTCAATTTCCTTTGGGCTAGGTATTGATAAACCAAGCATTAACTTCAAGAAAAATGACTGACCCCAAATTTATCATAATACCTCTACCCCACTTCCCAACTCCCAACAGACAACATACAGAATTTAAAAGAAATGCCTGAAGAAAAAAAATAAGAGAGAGAGAGACAGAGAGAGACAGAGAGAGACAGAGACAGACAGAGACCCCCAAAGAGTTCCAAAGTTCTCCACAGGAATTTTTTTCATACTTTCTATAATTTCCAAAGAAGTTTGTACCACAGACATAGTAATTTTGTATATAATTTTGAATTAGCTAAGGCTGAGTTATCTTAAATATTGAAAATAACAGGACAACCCTGGAGTGATGGTACAGTACACATTTTTCTTTCTGGCTGTATCTGGATTTGGTAGCTAGCAGATGAGTCATTCTGGCAGCTCAGGTAATGTCACCATTTGGAGGTGGCCTCTGCTCAGTGACACCAGAGGAAGCGTTTGATCTGTTAAGGGAACAAATGTCTACCATGCATTACAGATGTGATGGTCCCTCCACCTCAGCCACCCTAGGGAAGGGTATGCTGGGACCCATAATTTACCTTGGAATGAATTTCTGCACCGTAAGTACAGCCCTGGTGACCCTGGACAGGGTCAAAGGTAGGGATGTGGTGATGGTCTCCACAGGTAAGGAGACTGACTTTCTGGGAGTGCCTAGCGCTTCCCTTCCTTCCCAATAACTACTAAGAGCTTCCAGGGCTCCGAGTCCTGCACCCGAGTGCCAGGCCAGCCTCACGCCTGAGAAAGTGGGAGGCTCTTTGGATTTGCAGTTCTAAATGCCAGCCTGGCATCTCACAGCCTCCACTCTGCTTACACCAGAACTTCCTAACACAGCTTCAAAAGACGAAGGTCAGAGGGATTAGGATTATCTTTTAGAAGTCTCTCAAAGTTAGAGGAGTCACCCTGTCGTGACTTCAGGCCCGGTCTGAGCCCCACATGCTGATGTGCCTTGTGCCTGTCTATAAGCTCTACAGGCAACAGTGAGGGACGTCTGTTTCACAGGGCACCCAGCGGAAGGAGCAGCCAGGGAGCAAGCTGCCTGAGGCTTTTCCATGCCCCTGTGCAAGCGGTTGCTTACCTTTCCCTCTGAAAGGAATAATCACACCTTCCCACACCAGCTAACTCAAAACCCTCAAAGTGGGGACAGCCATTCAGGGTTATGGCAAAGCCCTGGATGACCTCACCTTTCTGCACTCACAAATGTTTCCTGTCATCTCTTCCCAAGCAGTGAGAACCCAAGCAGAAGGTCTCTGTAGCCACCTCCAAAGTGTTGGGACCAGGCAGTGCTGTGCTCCTTACCCACAGGCCCAACCAGTCTGGGTTCAAAAAATTTCTGTGTGCAATATACACAGGCCCTGGTCTAGCCTCTGCTAACCAGTGTACCCTTTGTGTACACAGCACACGTATCATGTGTCATCTAGAGAAGGCTTAAAGTCCAGGGAACCACTGCACAGGCGGCATACCTGCTGTCACTTCATGTTCGGGAACTGGGAGGGTCCTGGAGCCACTTTGGAAGGTGGCAAGGCCTCCAGGGTTTGATTCCCAGCACCCATGTGGAGGCTCACAATGGTTTGTAACTCCAATCGCAGGGGATCTGATGCCCTCTGTGGGCACCAGGCATGTGCATGGTATATAGACTTACAGACACATGAAACAATAAACAAACGTCTGTATAGGATTCCTTGGAACGTTGTCGGGATGAGAGGGCATTTCTCTTGTAGTTGATGTCACCACAGTCTTGACCTGGCTTGTCCTAGACTCGCCAAGGCGGTGGCTAAGTCTTCTGTGGAGTACCTCATAGTGTGTACATGCCTTTCCTCAATGCCCTAGTACACAGGGAGCGGACAGGGTGCTGGTCAAAATGGGGCTCGAGCTCTGTTAATTCTACGACCCCCTGCAAGATTCTCTTCTCTCAAGCCTGGCTTTTTCCATCTACAAATTGCTTTGCTAGATTTGTTAAATTTTATTATTCTCTCCCTGTCTCTCTCTGTCTCTCTCTGTCTCTCTCTCTCTTTGTGTGTGTGTAGGTCAGAGGGCAACCTTGTTTGAAGAAGGGTTTCTTCATTGTTCCATTGCTATAAATACAAGACCAGCTGGCCTGCAGGCTTCTGGGGATTCTCCTTTCTCTGCCTTGCCTGTCATGAGGAGCTGGGACTGCAGACAGATACTACCGTGCCTGGCTTTGTGTGGGTGTGGGGGGATTTGCACACATAGCCTCCACTTTCGTAGCAAGCATTTTGCACACTGATCCATTTCCACAGTCTTGAATTGCTCCATTTCTAAGCCTTAGGAGAATGAACCTGTTACTCAGTCATTGCCATACACAGTAGTCATGGATGTCAGTGTCCCCAGAGCCAGGGTGTGGGTTGGAATTTGAACCACATGATCTGGGCTCAGTGTCTTCACTCTGAACACAATACTGTCATGTAGATATTCACTGGAATCCAAGATAAACTCCTGCAATCTATTTTGGGAAAATAAATAGCATTTAGCTTTTCTCCAAGTATCTGTTCAAGAACTGAGAAGGAATTTAACATTGTTCTTGGCCTTGCATGCTCAACGCTGAGCAAATGCCACCTAACAAGACTCTGCTAAACCCAGAACAGAAACTGTGAGGCAAGAGGTGTGAATTTTCCCACCACCCTGATTTGCTTCTGGAACTCTGAAGGAGTGGGTCCCCAACATTTAAGGTCCCTGCTTGAAGTAATAGTAACAGCACATCAAGACCTGTGTCCCACGAGTTTTATCTTTGGTATTCAAGCACTGAGAAGAGATATGTGAACCCATTAATACCTCTGCTCCATGGCTCCTTGTGGCACAGATCTGCTGCTTCTGGGTCTCGGGTCAGGGCTCCATGTGACATTCTGAAGGCATGATATGGCAAATTGCTCACCTCTTGGTGGGGAAGCAAATGAAAGAGGATAAGAGACCAGTATCCCACATCCTTCCAATGATGCTCCAAATGATCCCAAGACTTCCTTCTAGGCCATATGTCTAAAGGGCTCCAACAGTGCTTCAGGGAAGGTACCAACTCTTCAACACATGCACCTCTGAAGGACATTCAAGATCCAAACTGTAGTCCTTCTAAATAATTTATGTGTGCATGTGGGTAGCTGGGGGTTAAGTATGTGCTCCTGTGGGTGTGTATGTGTGTTATATGCATGTGGAAAGCAGAGGTAGATGTTGAGTATCTTCCTCTATTGCTCTCCAACTTTCTTTTTGAGGAGCCCAGAGTTCATCATTTCATCTGAACTGACTGGTCAGTGAACTCCAGGGAGCCACCTGACACTCCACTTCCACCCCTGCCCCATGCCGAGATTATATATGCATGCAGGTGTGGCCAGATTTTATGTTTGGGAGCACATCTGCACTCAGATCCCCATGCACAGCAAGCATTTCCTGATGGAGCCATCTCCAGACCCCCTTCTGTACAGTTTTATGCATGACGTCATACTTGTATATAGTCCATAAGCATGCAGGGTAGCCTCTTTCCAGCTGTGGAAAGTGGCCGTGGCCTCTCTCCAGCTGTGAAAAGTGGCTGTGGCCACTGAATCTACCCAGATGTTGTAATAGCCACTCCCTTCCACACGTCCTGCTGGCCTAGGCTCCTTTTGTAACTGTTTCTCCATCTGCAGCAGGGTGGACAGAGGTGAAGGCATTTCCAGGAGAGCCGGACTGGGGAGTTCTGCCCTTCCTCCGCAGAACTGCCACTCTCCTGTGAGTAGAGCTGGTTGGGCTTTTCCTGGAGACCCAGAGCATCCTCAGAGGCTGGAATTGATGGAGCTATGGTGGGACCTCACCTCCAGGCCTTCTGGAGACGGCCTCCAGTGATTGTAGACTAGTTCTTCAGTGAAGGTAGAGGCCATTCCACACCACACTTGTGCTCTTTTGACAACACAGCTGTGCCTGCCTCATGTGTGGGGACCACACACAGTATTAGGATCGGGATCACTGTGTGCTCTCCTCCCTCTCCTACAGGGGTAGACATGCACATATAGACATGTATAGAGGGCACATGTACATACATTTGGAGTCCCTGGAGGATGCTGAGGATTAGGCAAACTGCTAGGTGCCAAAGAACAGTGGCTGTAAAAATGCATTTGAGGTTCGATACAGTGGAATATGGGAATGAGTGGGGCTGGAGAAAGAAAGAGATGGAAAAGGACCTCTGCTTCCACTTTGCAGGTGACTTCTCTGACCCTCAGTTTCCACTCTGTGCTGCCAGTCTGTGGATCTTAAAGGGGCCTTAGTCCAGATGAGGCAGGCTGTGTGGCTCTGTAAGGACTGCTGATAGAAGGCACTAGGTCTTAGCATATCAGACAGGCTTCCTGTCCCTCTGTCAGCAGGTTCCTGGACAATTCACCGCCCAGGGCTCTCCTTAGCGGCTCCCCAGAGAGAGCAGTCCATCCGGAAACCCTCCCACCCTAAGCTCCTGTGTCTTCGTCCTGTCACTGGGTACAGCTACGTGTTGCACAGAGGCAGCACACGTCACTTCCATCCCTGTTCACGATGGGGAGGGCATGGCACATGGCGTCCTTGACATCAGGTCCTCATTGTCTTGTTCTGAGTGGGTCCAAGGTAAGTAAACACAGTGCTGCCTGTGGTGGAGGGAAGCACGGTGCTCAAAGGCAGAGCTCATGATGGTTGGAAGGGGACAGGAAGCAGTGCTGTCACAGCCCGGGATGTGGGTTCTTTGGATGTGACTGTGTGATCTCTTGGTTCTGTTGCTGGAGTGGTACCCATGTGGCAATGGCAGCATTTCCTCAAAGCGTGACCGACAAATAGAGAACTGCTTCTCAAAATCATTTCTCTAAACATGCAGTTGGAGATGAATAAGCCAAGGTTGTTATGACGATCTCCCATGGCATTCAATAAAGGCAGTTCTTGTCATGGTCACCATGACAACATCCTGTCTACAACTTACATGCATCTGCAATTACATTCCATTAAAAATGAAAGGTTTCTGTTGCTGTACTCCAACCTGACATGACCACCATTTCCCCAGAGATCAAAGCCCTGGTCTGCTGGATAATGTACTTTCAAAGGCACCAAGCCCTGGGTAATTGCCTTTTAATTCTTGTGGAAGTTTGAATGGAATTACATTTAGGATGGCTCAAACTACAATTATAAAATGTAATGATTTTAGGTCAGGGTTATTCAGACCTGCTCCCCAGCCTTCCATCAAGTCCTCTTTTTTTTGGTTTTTCGAGACAGGGTTTCTCCATGTAGTTTTGGTGCCTTTCCTGGATCTCGCACTGTAGACCAGGCTGGCTTCGAACTCACAGAGATCCGCCTGCCTCTGCCTCCCGAGTGCTGGGATTAAAGGCGTGCACCACCACCGCCTAGCTAGTCCTCTTCTTTTATACCAACTCCATGCTCAGCTCTGTGGCCGTCCAGAGGCAAGCGGGACAGAACTTCCAGTGAGGGGCTTCGTTTTAGTTTCCTGGGCCAACAGGCTGCAGCATGTCAGGCTGAATGTTTGGTGAGCGCCGCTGTGTTGCTCCCCTGCGCTGGCTTCACAGCCCTGAGTACAGGGGACTAGAGTCCAGTCTGTTTGCAGAGGGCCAGTTGAGCCTGGATGAATTTGTCTTCCATATTGTTAGATGTGTCTTTTCCCTTTCAGGAGCTCTTCTTTGGGGCAATAGACCATGCACCCTTGCAAGTAGGTATCTAAACAACTCAGAGGCCTAACTCTATGCTGTGCACAAGATAAGCTGAGAAAAATGTTTGCTCCCCAATAAGTACCTTTGTCTCCAAGCAGCCCTTCCTGAATGACATTGACATGGGTAAAGCTGGGACCATTTCCCTGCACATTGTAAGTATGTTTCCTAAGTGCTTGAACAGGGGAGGATGGCCAGTGAAAATAAACTCTGCATTTTTATTTGCATGCACCTGAAACAATTCCAGAGGTCCCCTGCTCTTCCTCACCTGGGTCAAAATCCAGTAAAAAATACTTATGTTTCAATCAAGTTTGGTCATTGTGGATTAAAATAATTAAACTTGTTTATGAAGGCCAGAGTCCAAGTGTCTAGGGAAACATTTTATTTTGCCCTCTGCAACAGTGGGAATACTCCATAGGGCAGTGCAGAAGCTTGCCATTCCCTTCACATGTCACCATAGCTGGCACAGTGGCCATGTGCCCACAGGACAGTGCAGAAGCTTTACCATTCCCTTCACATGTCACCATAGCTGGCACAGTGGCCATGTACAGAGACAGGCAGAGATGGCCTGCAGGCCACATCTTTCCTGCCACAGACAGTGCACAGGACTTACCCAGGGCTTCTGGGGAGGGGTGCAGATCCATTTCAGAAACAAGGGATGGCGAGGGCTTCCTCTCAATTGTCTGGCGGTTTTGTAGAGGGAGAAGTCAAGATTGAGCTGTGTCTGGATTGTCTAGAGCAGAGTAAGACAGCAAAGAAGACATGGATGAGGAAAGGCCTGGGAATGATGGCCCCGATCTGTCATCCATCTTCCTGGGAGGCAAGACCTTGTTTCCAAAGTGAAAAGAGGGATGGGATGTAGCTCAGTGGTGGGTACTTGCCTAGCCAAGGCCCTAGCTTCAATCTCTTAATATTGATGAAAAGGAGGAGGAGAGTGAGAAGGAGGAAGAGGAGGAGGAAAGAAGAGAGACAGACAGAGAGAGAGAGAGAGAGAGAGAGAGAGAGAGAGGGAATTGTGAGATAATGGCCAAATGTGATTGGTGAGCATCTGTGATCCCAGGAACTCGGGGCTGAGGCAGAAGGATGTGAATTCCGGGGCCAGCTTGGGCTACAGTAAGACCTTGTTACACACAGAGAAGATAAGTATATAATCAGAGACAAAGACAGTTGTGAGGAAAATAAGAACATTAGCTATTAGCTTCAGCTCATTTCCTCCATGTCCCGTGTCCTTTTCTGGGAGTAGTGTAGAAGTTTCTAAAAACAGGCATTTCCCTCTACTTCCCAAACCTGTCCCAGAACAAGGAGGCTGCAGATGTCTGTGTGTGTTGCTGTGGCTCACATGCCATGTGAAGGAGCAGTACAGTGACGCAGCCTTGTGCACAGGAGGACCCACCTATAAACATAAGCCATTGTTTTATTTACCGTCCTTCAGCTAGAGCTGCCACCCGTGTAAAGGACACAGAAGAGGGAAAGTGGAGGACCTCTTTACATGCTGCCGAGGGAGGCTGTCAGCTTGGGCGGGGTCACAGGGCTGCCACTCCAGGTCTCAGACAGTTTTAAACATTGCAGTGATCCTTCAGAGCTTTGGCTTTGATGGGTTCTGCCAGATGTTAGTAACCCTGTGCGGATTCTGAGCAGAGTGGGGAGCCGGCACTTAGTACACAGGGAGAGAGGTGCCTCGGGGCTGATTGCTGTTTCCCGTCCTCCTGGAGTTGACAGAGCTGGGTTTTGTCTGCAGCCACCCAGCTGATGCCTAGGAGGTGGACTCCTCCTCTGATGGCCTTGGAGGCTGCTGAGGAGGGCTGAGGGGAGGAGGAGGGGAGGAGATGGCCTGGGTTGCCACTAATGCCGGGTGACGCGCTGGCGCAGCGCAGAGGGAGGTGATAAAAGAGGAGACGGGTGCCCCGTGGGCAGAATGGCTCAAGTGTCTGGGGAACCGAAGCAGCTCTGGGCAGTGAGAGATGATCAGGCTGTCACACAGGAAACTGCAGAAACTCTTTCTCAGAAAGGTAAGGAGGCACATGGGACTGGAAGTTGACCTCACCTTTGGGAATCACCAGGGAAGCAGAGCTTGCCAGCGAGGGCCAAGGAAAAGGAAAAGGGACTTTCTGTGGCAGAATGAAATTCCACCTTTCTTTAAGGAGAGAGATGCCCAGGTGGGAGGTTGTAGTTGGATGTGAAGCTCCAGGCAGCACATGCTGACAGCTGTGTCCGTTTCTAATTCTTTTTGCTTTTGAGTTGGAGTTCAAGCAGATCAAATGTCCCCATGTACAGTTTCACAGTTGAGAGTAAGGGGCCATTCTCAGCTCCTGTAGATTTAGAAGGAAGAGAAAGAAGATGATAGGCGGCCCTTATTCAGACTTCATAAATATAGAGTTTCAAGTGAAGATAATTGTCTAAGTAGGTTTTAACTGTTTATCATGTGGACTTGTATTTTTCTATTAAAAAGAAAAATTGTTGTTAATATGGTAAAAACATGCCTAACATAAAATGTTCCCTTGACCTCTTTTCTCTGCCCTGCTTGGCACCACCGGGGGCTTCATGTTAATGCACAGCCACCATTGTTGTTCACTCACAGAACTTCATGACCCAGCACTAAGACACCGCCCACTCAGGGAACTTCTCACTCCATACCCAGCCATCTGTCAACTTTCAAGCTAAAATACCAAACACATGTATGTCCTTTCCACATCAGATCACAACCAGCCTGGGGCTTGTTGAATGGTTCCTCCAGTCTTTTTGCTGGACTTGTTAGAGAAATTACTTTTCACTGATTGATTTTTCTGAGACAGGTGCTCATATAACACAGGCTGTCCTCAAACTTCTCTGGGTAGCCGAGGATTCCCTTAGGCTGCTGATCCTCTTGCTTCTCTGTCCCAAGCACTAGGTTTACAGGTGTGTGTCTAGTTCATTTAGTACTGGGAATTTAACCAAAGGCTTCGGCCATGAGAGTCAAGCTACTGGCTGGGCTACATCCCCAACCTGAACAGTTACTTTTAACTCTGTAATTTTTAATTTTAACAATAACTTTTATCTCTTTTAAAAAAGAAAAGTCTTGCTACAAGTGACGGCTGTAACCCTACCTACCGCTGGGGAGATGAAGGCAGGGGTCAGAGTTAAAAGTTATCCTTGGCTACATAGTGAGTTTGCAGCTGAGATCCTGCCGCAAAAAAATTCAATTAAGAAAAAAAGTAGAAAGTCTCAAAAAGAGACTTTAAAATTGCAGCCACAGCCACAGCCACAGCCACAGCCACAGGATATCAGTTTTGAGCCTTAATCTGTTTTGAGGGAACATTGTCTTCCCCACAGTGTGTCTAGCATTTCTCAGTGGGGTGAGAAGGACTCTAATTTTATGGATTGGCACACAGCCCTAAATGGGCACAGGCTTGACTCTGTGCAAGCCTGTGGGTGATGTCCTTACATCTGTAGATCTTTTTACATGAAAACCAAATGAAAAATAAATGCATGCCTCATTTTAAAGACACTCCTAAAATAACACTGTTCATGTATGAAGTAAATGAAAGCTGTCTTCATGCACTTCTGGGGTTAAGAAAACTGGAGTGTAGTGTAGTAGATAGTGTGTTTGCCCATTGGACAGGACAGGCCCATGAATGATGGCTCCTCACCTACCTCAGCCTTCAGCCTGCTGCCTCCTCAAGGGTGGCAAACCGGTGTCTTATTGGGTGGAATGCGCTTTGATTTAGAGGAGCATCATGATTCTGTCACTATTTCTTATTGGATACCTCATCCTCTGGCCAGAGGTTTAGAAAAACTTAAACACACTCAATACAGAGCTGAAAGAATAAGCATGTACCTGCTGAGATGAGGTGAGAAGATGCCCCTGGCGCGTGGCCTGCACTGGTGTTCACCATGGGTGTTTAAAGGCATAGAGGGGTGCAGATGATGACAGAGGGTGCAGATAGATCACAGAGGGGTGCAGATAGATCACAGAGAGGTGCAGACTGGGTCTGGTGCTTGTAGCTCCCTCAGGGGTTTAATCTGGACAGAGTTGACACAAAGAACAGAAGAACAAGCCAAGAATCCCCAAGAGAGAAGGTAAACATCTATTTCCATGCAGGAGCCCTGAGAGAACATCCCCGGAGGCCTCAGAAAGAGAACACTGTAAAAAGCTGCAAACTGTGTGCTCTGCAAAGGCCTGTCACTCAGTCCAATGCAACTGAATACTGTTTTGTGCCATGACCTGAACTGCAGGCAAGGGAAGGAACCAAAGCAGCAACGGGAAAAGCCTTCTTCAGGGAACCAGCCTTGGGGGTTCCAAGTCAGCCGCTCCAGACTCTGGTTTATCTAGGGGCCGTTGAAGACCACTAGAAAGACACGATGGATCAGATCAGGCACCACAGCCTCGAGGATGAGACAGACATTCATTAGATTTGGAGGCTCCGACCTTGGGACCCTTGATGTGTAGGAATGTCTTATGCTGCGGGTTGCAGGAGGTGCTTATAACACGTAGGGACTGAAGGGATTCCAGGAATCACAGTATTTCCTCTTTCCTCTGGGATCTAGAGGAATCTAGAGTCTAGATAGAGACACGGTCTCTGAGATGCTACAGTCCCTTGTTTGTTCAAGGTCCTGTAGCTGAGATGACAGTGAGGCTGGGCCTCAGGCCTGGACACTGTTTCAGCCAGTGCTCATCCTTCTAGTTCACAAAGGCTCTAAGCATGTTGTCTAGCAAAGCCCAGCTAGCAGCCGGAGACTAGGAATAGACCCTGAACTTTCAGCCATGCTAGTTTCTGCTGCTGATGCTCTGAGATTAGAGTTTGCCTCTGGCGGGGAGCTGTCCCCTGGGCTAGCCAGTCCCTAGAGAATGGCTTTCCTAGGAGCTTGCCTCCCTGCACAAACTGACAAGAGAGAACCCACACCTAGGTCCCTTATTCATGGACTGTCCCTGTAACAGACTGTCTCCTCAATGGTGATTGGTATAGAAATGTATTATACAGAAACGATAGGATAAAAGGATAGGTTCAAGAATCTACCCTTTTATCCTATCATTGGTATATCTAAATGGTCTTTTAATTAAAAATCCAGGTGCCAGATATTGGGATAAATGCTGAAAGATCAGAGAGACAAAGGAACAAGCCATAGCCACCACCTCTTACCTCACTAAATCCTCAGCCTGAAAAGCTGAGGAAGCCTGAATGATCTTCCTCAGCTGAAAAAGCCTCTGGCTGAGAGGGATACTTTTGCTGAAAAGCCTTTAGTTCCTGTCTCCTCACGCCTTATATACCTTTTTCCACCCAGCCATCACTTCCTGGGATTAAAGGCGTGTGTGCTTCCCAGTACTGGGATTAAAGGTGTGTGCCACTACTGCCTGGAACTGTGTTTCTCCTAGACTGAGTCAATCTCATGTAGTCCAGGGTGGCTTTGAACTCACAGAGATCCAGACAGATCTCTGCCTCCCGAGTGCCCTAGCACTTGGTGTGTGCCACCACTGTCTGGCTCTGTTTAATCTAGTGGCTTGTTCTGTCCTCTGATCTCAGGCAGATTTTATTAGGGTACACAATATATCACCACAGGTGATCATGTCTTCTCTGTTGGCCTGCCATTCTCGAGTAATCATAAAGCCAAAAATTCACATGCAATTTAAACAATTGATGGTTGCAGAGCTGAGCTGAGGCAGGAGCATTGTCTATACATGCCTGAGTGCACATGTGTATACGGTATGCAAGTGGCATGCATGTATGCTTGCAGCCACACAGAGCTGTGGCCTTTGCCTCCAGAGTCCAGCCACTGTCTCTGCCAAGCATGACTGATCCTCTGGCAGGAGGCCCCAGCCCAGCTTCTCCTGCAAGTCCCTAGACACAGAGCCCAGCACTGCTCTCCTTTAGCTTGTCACCATAGCGCTGCATGTTTTCAAAGGAGGAGAATACTCCTGGGACCCCAGTGACTGCCCCAGAGGCTCAGCTCCTACCCTGTGGGTGCTGGCTCCTCGGCATGCCAGTGGCATCGTGCTGGCAGCTATTGCCGAGTTTCTGTCTGTCCAGAGTGTGGCCAGCATGGCCCAGGAGCGACCTGCAGCTCAGCGAGCCAGAGCTCGTCTGTGCTCAGAGGCAGATGCGTTGGCTGAGCATGATGCCTTCACTTCCCCAACCAAAAGCCAGAGACCCTACTGGCCCCAGGAGACCTCTGCATCGGCAGGGCTGACTGTCCTCAGAGACTTTTTTAAAAGGAAAGGTCAGGTCAGTGGATAGAATCTAATGAATTCCTAGGGCTGCATGGTGGGGAGTAGACAGTTCGTCTGTGTGTTCATGGATGCTGGGATGGGAAACCCATAGTGGAAATTCCTGTGCCCAGTGATGAACTTGAAAGGGTGGTAACTGCCTGTGATGTCTCAGGATCTGGGTGTTCCAGGGAGACTCCTGCTGGCTGATGGGGAAAACATCTCTAGGCAAAGTGCCAGAAGCTGCTTTGGAAAGGAAAATATTCAAACCACCAATTTCCTACTCTGGATGTCTGCTACAGAGGGATGTGGGTTGTGCTCTGACAGGCAACAAGCACCTGCCTGATGTAGGGCTAGTTTGCTTTTTAAGTCCTATGAGAGAAAGGAGAAGAAGAAGTAAGGGGATTCCCTTGCAGACTTCAGAGTGCTCAGTATGGCAGATGGGTCAGGCAGACAGATCTGTCTGCTGGGGGCTCGGCCGAGGCCAGCTCACTGCTGTGGCTGCTCAGCAGAGGTAAAGCTGCCCAGGATGGTGGTAGCTCCCCAAGGCTCTTTGACTAAGCAGTACTGTTGTTATAGCAACGTGGGGCCAAGCCTTTGCCTGATGTTCAGACACGTACTGTTCTAAGTACCTGACAGTTACAATTTCTGTCACACACTTGTTAGAAACTGTGATGCAGCTGGCGTTGGAATGGGCTGGGATTCAAGCTTATTCTTCAATCAGTGGATGGATGTTTGGGGCAGTGTCCACCAGGTCTTCCCTGGCTAGAGGCTGGCAGTGGGAGGGACCACACAGCACTCTACAGTATGGGGAGCCTAAGTCAGCCTTCCTGACTCTTGTGGGGGTTTCTTCCTCAGGGAGTACACACTATCATCATATTCTGGATTGACATTCTTAAGTCCAGTGCTGGGACACTTGGCCTGCCTACTGTCTGTGGACTTCAGCTCACTGCTGGGATGTGCAGAGCTCAGGTTCAGAGCACTACTAGTATGGGTAGTGGCTGTAGCAACTCCTCTTGTCTTCTTTGGTTACTAGAACAACATCTGGAGAAACATTATTTTGGGTTCTGATTCTTTAGCTGTATGATATGTCTTGGAGAGAACAGTGTCTCCAACTGGATGGATGATCGTGACCTATTCCAGAGCCTGTGGTCAGAGTGTTTTCACTACAGGACCCCTCATGGTGCTGGGAGACTCCATGGTGTTCCTCAGGCACAGATAGGAATGTAGGTGTCCCTCTCTAATGAAATAATAACTATCCCTGCCCACAGTAAGCTTGCAGCCATCATGTAATTAACTGAGTGGATGTTGTAAGTAATAAAGACTATAGGGGATGAGCATTGATAAAGAAGAACAGAAAAAGCAGAGAAAAGAATGGATGGCTAGGAATCAGGCCAAAGGACCAACTGGCATGGACCTTGGCATGGCGTGATGTCTTCCCTCCCATGTCCCATCACTGAAAGTTCTGCTCTTGGGGTTGAGGCACAGAGCTCATCATTAGGGGTCGTCTTTGACTCAACTTTGTATTTGTCAAAAGGTCCTAGCTCTGTACTGCACAATGTGCTCTGGAGCCCACCCTGGAAAGAATGTACCTTAAGGGTTCCCTTGAAAAGCAAAGCTTTCAGACAACGTCGGCCAACACCACTTTTCTTCCTGAAGACATTTCCTGTGAGTGCTGCTCATGAAGGCAGACATTCCTGCACAGTAGAGGTGTCAGAGCAGGGTTTTAACGCTGTCCCTGTCTGCTCTGGCGTTTATGGTGCTCAGTACAGGACTCAGGTCTGTTGTAAGGCTGGCACCATGCCAAGGGGCTTGCCTTGGGCAGGAATCCCAGGAGAGCTGTTTTCTGGGCCTTTCTGCAAAGCTCGCTCTCTGTAAAGTAGCTCCTGGTGGAAAAGGGAGGCTGCCCACTGAGTGTGACTATCCCTCATTGTCATTTAGAATATATAACACCGCTGTTGACTGGTCAGCACAGTATCCAATGACAAGGGCTTGTAAGTGTTCTGATGCAATTAGCTGGTGTGTGTGTGTGTGTGTGTGTGTGTGTGTGTGTGTGTGTGTGTGTGGTGATATTTTGTCTGTGCTCTAACAAAGTTTGCCTGCAGATCAGAGTGCAGAGCTAGCCACTAGTTAACCATAGAGGCCAGGCAGTGGTGGCACACACCTTTAATCCCAGCACTTGGAAGGAGGAAGCAGGGAGATCAGGAGTTCAAGGCCACCCTGAGCTGCATGAGACTGATCAGTCTAAAAGAGAAACAGAGCCAGGCAGTGGAGGTTCCTGCCTTTAATCCCAGCACTAGGGAGGTGGAGACAAGAAGCGATATGGCTGGGTGGAGAGAGGAATATAAGGCCAGAGGAGACAGAGCTCTCCCGTCTCAGGCTGAGGAGTTGGCGAGGTAAGTGGTAGCTGTGGCTTGCTTCTTTATCTCTCTGATCTTTCATCATTTATGCCAATATCTCGCTCTGGGTTTTTATTATTCTCATCAATTAGAATTCGTTCTCTGTCTCTCTATCTCTTCCCTGTCTCTGTCTCTCTGTGTGTGTGTGTGTGTGTGTGTGTGTGTGTGTGTGAGTGAGAGAGAGAGAGAGAGAGAGAGAGAGAGAGAGAGAGAGAGAGAGATTAGAAGCTATATTACCCTCCTAAGTGCCTCACCTTAATGTCACCTTCATCTTTTGGGGAGAAAGTAACTATAGAAAAGTGAGAAACACAGTTTGCTATTCAGCATCGTCATCATCAGTTGTGACAGTCCAGTTCCGGGCCCACAGTTTGCTATTCAGCATCGTAATCAGTTGTGACAGTCCAGTTCCTGGCCATCCAGAATAGCATTCAGCACATTTGTTTCAGATGGTCGCAAAGCAAAGCTGAAACCCCTGGTGACCCCTTACTCTCACCCATCACCCATCTTCCCCTCCGCCCCAAAGGCAGCTCCTAGTTTGAATTGAGCACATTTTTCATTTCACAACATGCATGTTGGCAATACAAGTTTAAGCATCATGACTGTGAGATGGTTTGTAGTTGTTGACAAGTGAAACCTGGATGCGCCTGTCCCTCCCTCTCCCCTGAACCTCCCTACTCCACCTGAGAGTTCATAACCTACACTTTTTGGCTCCTGGATCCTGACAGAAGTTCAGGCAGAGTTCCTGCAGCCATGTGGGTGGGAGGGGTATTGCAGCATGGTGTATGCTTTTGCAACTGCTAGGTATTGTTAAATACTAGCAATTTAGATTTCTAACACCATGGAAACACTGGATGTTTTCAGACATTTTAAACATTTGGCCAACTTAGAATGTGAGGTATCTCAACTTCTATTCCCTGGTTACAGATAATGTTGGGCATTTAGTTACAATGTTTTTCTGACCCCTTGGTTTCCTAGCATGTGAACTGTTTGTTCACACTCTCATTTCTGTCCTTGGGTGACTTCTCGGTCTGGAAATCAGTGCCTATTGGAAACACTGCATGTTCCTTCCAGCTGTTTCTGCCTCATTTTATGAACAGCACTTTTGGTAGTAAAGGAAAATTTAAATATTCAAATCAAGTTTTGTACTTGTTTTGTATTTTGTTTAAGAAGCTTTTCCTACTTATGAATGTAAAGCTTGGCTATTTTTTTCTTACAACATCAAATGTACTAGTGGGATTTGGTATGCAGTGTGCCCAGGAGATTAGCTTTATTCTTTCCATAGAGCGATGAGTGTTCTATGTGGAACCCTTGAATATTCTATGACTTCTTTTTATTGCTTCCAGTATGTACTTTCACTGGTTTTCAATGTGCGTTGTGGGTCCTTTGAGCCCATCACTTACAGAACAGATCAGCAGACTGACAATTGTTTTAGTAGTAACACTAGCCAGCATGGTTATCTTGACTTATAATTATTAGCAATGTGGGACTTAACATTAGTGACTTCATGGGTACAGGGAGAAGGGCATATTATCTGGAGCACACACAGGTCTCTTTGCCATTAGATGCCTGTGTTCTGTGGGGACCTGAAACTTTTAAGAACATGTTCTGGAGGTTGAGGGACACTGTACCAACCCTCTGAACGTGAGGCCTTGGACATGAGTGCGTATACTTAGAGCAGGGACCTGACATATGTGGTGAATACATTTTTCTTAAAGCATACTCTATAGGAAGCAGTGTACGAGCTGTATGGTAGCAACGGGAGGAAGACACAGAAGAAATGCAGCGGGTTTTGAGAACCTTGGCTGCTTTACATGAGAAGGCTGCACCGTCCCCACTGTCCTCTGACACACAGGCCCCGTGAGTAGGAGCTGTGAAGGCCCAGGTCCCCTGAACACTTAGCTTCCTTCAAATTCAGAACCCTGCCAAGATGCCTGTGGGAAGTTGCCTGTCCATCTTGTATGTATCTGAATAGGGCCTCGTCTGTGCAGACGGGTAGTTATGTGGCTGGCCTTGATGCCCATAGAGACTTCTTAACCCGAGGTCCCTGCCTTGGTAATGGTCCCTCCAGTCCTAACCACACACAGAGCACATCAGTACTCACTGGGGTGCCTGACTCAGACCTGGAACACGTTAGCGATTGTCATACATCATCTACCACCCAGGTCTCTGCGTTCACGGTCTGGACTCCGGGGCCCTGGTCACATCCAGGAAGCTCCTACAGAAGTTAGAGCAGCTGCGGGGCCATTCAGGGATCAATGACCTAGGTGGCTTCCTTGGGTTCGTATCCCTGAATTCCTGTTCCATTTTTGCTTTACAGCTGCAGACTTAGAACTGTTTAAATATAGAATGGTACCACGAAAAATGTCATGGAAAAGAGGAAACATTGCCACCACCACAGACGTGTGTTTAGACAAGTCAAGGCTAAATGATGACTCAGCTCAGATCCCTAGCTTGTCAAGAGGTTTATAAATCCCTGTTAACTCACATAAACTTCCTATCTGCTGTTAGGTATGCTCCCAGCCTCACTTGCTTAAAAATAACTTTTGTTATCAAGCTTCTGTAAGACAAAATTGCTAGCACCAGGTTGAGACTGTTGACATTTCAAGGTATTTTCACGGCATTTGCCTTGCAAACATGGAGGAAGGACCATCTCCAGATGGGAACTGCATGTGAGGCTTAGGGGGATGCACTGAGGACCCCTGCAGAAAAGCAGGCATGGCCTCTTTGGTGCTGACCTGATGCTGGGGTCTGTACTTTCCCTACCAGCCCTGTTTTCTTGAAGCATCCTGGACTAGCAATCTCAGCTCTGGCTCTGGATAAACACTGGCTATCTCTGATGAGGGTCACTGGGTCCCATTAAGTTTGTATTTTTTTTTTAACCCAAGGGAGGTATGAGCCTTTTCATACATAATATGGGGACCATATTGGTGACTGCTTTTGGGCAAATGAGTTTACCTTGTAAGGCAGTGTGGCTCAGAGGGACCAATCACCAAATGTCCACTGCTGCCACTGTGTCCCATTGGTATCCACTGTGGTCTTCATGGGGTACCTCTAGATTTAAGATCTGCCTTGGTACTTGAAGCACATCTGCAGCTCTGCTTAAGACTCCTCCCAGGCTCTCATCTCCCTCTCTCCAAAGCCCCCCTCCTACCATCACCAGGTGGCAGACTCAGAGAATTAGCTGTTGGCTTCCAAGCCCTTGAAGGACTTCCTGCAAAGCAGGGGACTGCTTCTATGTGCAATAGTGGTGATGTTCCCGAGACAAGCCAATGAATTAATGCACTTGGACATTAATACACATGCTATGTTTCTTGAAAGGGAAAAGCTGTCTAACAGATCCTAAACACAAAGGGTGGGCCACAAGGCAATGACCTGGCAAGCACTGAATTTTAATTAAAATAATTATTGCAACACCTATTCTGGAAAGATCCAGGATGGTGATTCTCACTGGGTGCCTTTGGAATTGGAAAAATATTTTGATTTACTTTGTATTTTTCTGTATTTCCCATTTATTTCTCAATTAGAAACAGAGCTTTTCCATAATCAGGAAAGCAAGGTGACTTTTTCTTCCAGAAATATAAGAAACAGAATATAACAAAAAAGGATTTGAGATGAGGGTCCAACTGAGCAGGAAATATTCTAGAGCTTTTGCCCAGTTTGTGGCTGTCAGTAGATTTCTTTATATACAGAAATTAGGTCAGGAACTCCAAATACAGGGGAGAATTGCTTCACACTCCCATGGCCAGCTGGGAGGAGCTCGTTTTCCCAGATTAAAAGAAGTCTCCTTCTTTCCTCCGGAGGGCACTGCTTGTCTCTAGCTGTACCCCGGATTCTGGTTGTAACTAACACAAGATAGGCGTGTGTCACACCTCAGGGTGTCTGGATGCCCATGCCTAAGACACAGGGGGATAATTAGGCACTTTTGGAATACAGCGCAGATTGGTTACCCCTCAGTCACGCCTCCACTGCTGCTGCTGGAAGAGCGATGGGCAAGCATGAGTTATGTGTGAACAAGCAGCTTTGAGGGCCATTTGCTGTTACGAGGCTGGCACACCTGCACCAAGAAGGCAATGAGTGTTTTACACCACCACACACCTGCCTCCCTTTCTTCATAGCTCAAGTACAAAATAATCACTAGTTGTCGACTGGCATAAAACGATTGAAATTTCGTGTCAAGTCTCTGCTGCAGCAAGTGTGACAGGCTGTGTCTGTCTTTCGGACTTGGTTAAAAACGTGGGCCAGCCTTGCTGCCTCAGCCTCCCCTTCCTCTCTTCTTCCTGCTCTCCATCTGAACAGCTCTGGTGCTGCAGGGACAGGTGCCTGCTGCCTCTCAAGGCTATCACTTGTGGTCTGTGCTCTCTTTCATGTCTTCCTGCCATTGTGCATTCGACTGGACTGCTCCGTAGATATAACTAGAGGAAAAGGCTTCCCAGGCCTCCAGCAGTTCCCAGCATAAGCTAGCCACTGGCCATGCTTCCTCACAGAGCCACCTCCTAACAATCCGGGGACCTGCTGCAGGTGCGGCTTGGGCCACTTTCAACAAGCAGGGCTGTGGTTGGGACAGATGGACCACTCAGGGGTTCCTCCACTCAGGCGTGGATGTCTGATCTGAAGGTTTCCTACCTGTGCCAGCCATCATGATACCTAGTGCACTTGAGCGAGAATTACTCTGCCAGAGAAATGAGAAGACGCAGTGGGAACACATTACCACATCTTGTCTAACACCATGAAAATGGCCAACAGCGAGGATGACAGGAGTAGCGTGTGACGTGAGACTTACCCGAGGGCAGCATTCATGCACAGTACAGCTGTGCTGGGCTCCTCGTGTGACCACGTGAGGCTGTGGGAGACATTCAAGGGACAGAGGCAAATGAAATGACCCCACTCACCAAGTGTGTTTTATGACCATAACTTCAGCTCCATCTTATAAGATGTGAATAACAGATAACTTCAGCTCCATCTTATAAGATGTGAATAACAGATAACTTCAGCTCCATCTTATAAGATGTGAATAACAGATAACTTCAGCTCCATCTTATAAGATGTGAATAACAGATAACTTCAGCTCCATCTTATAAGATGTGAATAACAGATAACTTCAGCTCCATCTTATAAGATGTAAATAACAGATAACTTCAGCTCTGTGAGCCACAATAATTTTCTGGTGATAACCATAATACCACACAATGTGATTTTATTTCCTGATTCTGTGTGTGCTTTTTACCTCTGCATTAAGCCATGGGCAAGCCTACAGTTCTGCATTGGTGGATGGGTCTGGCCAGATCTTTGTCATTGGGGAACCATCAGAACACATTTTAAACTAAACAATCACTGCACTGTTTCACAGGGCCACTTTGTACCAGAAGTCACATGCTGCCCTTTCTCTTTCCTGGACTCCCAGAACCATCTGCTCAGTGTCCCCTATGTGGGCAAACTGTCCACCCTGAGGGTGCTTGTCACCGGCTCTTTCTGTACAGTCAGGTGATTCTCTTTTCTTGTTGGTGCTGTTTTGTCGCAAATGCTTGCCGTGAGCACATTTCCTTTTCTGATTGGGTTTCTCCTGGCAGCTGTCTCCAGTGGCTGGGTAGGGATAGAATGGTGGTGGCTCCCCATTTTTCTTGTGAACTACGTGACTTTCCAACGTGACAGGCTTGGTGACCTCTCAAGGTTCTTTACATCTGATGGAATTTTAATCTACAGCTGTCTTGCTTGTGAGTCAGTGTGTCTGAAGTAAGCAGTGAGGTCCAGGCATACAAATCAGGCTCTTAAGTTTTCAAAGTGAGACTCTTCTTGGTCTGAATTATGTTTTTCTGATCGCTGTAACAGTGGGATCCCAGGACCTGCAGTATTTCATCATCTATTCTATGTAAAAAGGCTGCCAAGATGGGGTTGGGGATTTAGCTCAGTGGTAGAGCGCTTGCCTAGCAAGTGCAAGGCCCTGGGTTCGATCCTCAGCTCTGGAAAAAAAAAAAAGGCTGCCAAGAGAAAAGTGAGCTGGTTTAATATTTCAGTAGATAAACTCACAAAACTTAAATGGACTTGAAGGAGAGACTGCCTTAGAATAACACATGACTTTGCTGAGCTCGGTCTAGCCTCTCTAAGTCAGACCTGTCCAGCCCTGCCACACACTCATTTTCACTGAATGGAGGACAGACTGTGGGCTACCCCCACAGTGCTGCCAGGCACTGGACCTGTGTGGGAAGTTATTAGCTCCTGACCACTCTGGATTAGCACACTCAGTGTAAGATGTCAAGAGAAAGCTAGTCCCATGCTGATCGCCTAGTCTGAACACCAGACATCCCTGTATCTTCCATTTGATGACGTAGCTATGAGGAGTGGCCTTGAACTTGTGGTTCCTCACTCCATGGAGGCAAAAAAAGTGGGATGGATGTTGGGGTGCTGAGATCTGTTGTATGTGGTCACCCTTCAGAATCCCAGTACAGGGATGGCTCCAATTCCCAAGCTCCTTCCAGGCATCACTGGCTACCTGCTGCTCAAGATCATCCCTAGATCCCAAACTTTAACACCCACCCCCAACTTTTGAACAGATGGTCCTGGTCTCCTGTTGGGGGAGAAATTGAAGCCGCCCATCACAGTAGCTCACTCTGACTTTCTTAAAAACATGCCTCTACCTGGGCCTACTTTTGCTTACACTCAACTTCAGGGGAGGTGTTGCTTCTCCTAGGAAGGCTCCACACTGCCATGCTATTTCTGTGGGGAACACTTCATAGGCCAACCTCCTCAGTGAGATTTGCAGCCCGCAAGGCCCCATCTATGCACCACAGTTCCAGCAGCCCAGGTAGGTACATCCCTGCCTGACCTGTTCATGTGGCTGGGACTGCCTAGAGGTATGGCCAAGGTGCTGCTGACCCATGGAGATCAACTTTAGTGCGGGGCTGGGGCCAGACACACTCAGAAGGTGTGTGTGTGTGTGTGTGTGTGTGTGTGTGTGTGTGTGTGTGTGTGCTAGAGGCACTGCTGACTGCAGACTCTGGCCTTTGTTGTAAACTCACACTGACGATTAGTCCCTGAACACTGTTCTGAGTCTCTGAGACAGATTTTCAAAATGACTGGTAATTTTTCTTAGTCTTGGAAAATTTCTTAAATAGTGCCTTGCTATGTAGTTAAGACTTGGCTCAAATTCATGATCCCCCTGCTTCAGCCTCCTGGGTCCTGGGGTTACACTGTGCACCCCAGGCCTGGCTCCATCCTGCTTCAGCCTCCTGGGTCCTGGGGTTACACTGTACATCCCATGCCCACCTCCCATTGTTTCACCTTATTTTTATCCTGCTGTAACAATGCCACAAATGGCGGGCTTCAAGACTCAGCATCTTGCAGTTCTGGAGGCTGAAGTCTAAGGTGTAGGTGTCAGCTGAGGCTGTGAGCATCTGCCCTGCGCTCCTCTCAGGAGTTTGCACAGTGATGGGCATCCTGTGGCTTACAGATACCTTAACCAGTCCTGGGCATCTGTTCACTTGGCATTGTCTTGCATGTGTCCCTGGGTTCAAATTCCCTTCTTTCAGGGTACACAGTCACCTTAAATCAGTGTTTCCCCATCAACAACCTCTTTTTAACTCCATCTGCAATGACTCCATTAAGAGTTGTTCAACTCACACTTAATCAGCATTACAATGGTTTGAGCATGATGCACGTTTAGGAGAAGCCATACTTAGAATTCTGAGCGTTAAGCCCTCCTCAGGTAAGTAGTACATGATCCATCATGCCTTCCTGGGTGGTGGTAGCAAGCCAAATTGCTCAGTTAGCCTCACTTTTTAAGGGAAATCAGTGATGGTGTGTGTGCTATGTGGCTGAGCTCGGTTGGCCAACATATAGTCAGCTAGGTATGGGTGGTGCTTTTTCTATTTAGGTTATTTTGGATTTATGAAGGGTTTACTGGAATGTGACCATATTATCGAGCCAAATAAGGACACTTTATATAAGAAAGGCCAAGATGTCAATCTTTTTGCTGCTGTTGTTTTAAATTTTTTTATGTTTTTAACAAAAACATAATTGTATCACTTCCCCCTTTTCTTTCCTCCCTCTCCCTCTCACCCCTCCCATGCCCTCCACTCTCAAACTGATAACTGATAAGCTTTTTTCATGTGTGTGTGTGTGTGTGTGTGTGTGTGTGTGTGTGTGTGTGTGTGTGTTTCGAGACAGGGTTTCTCTGTGTAACAGTCCTGGCTGTCCTGGAACTGGCTTTATAGACCAAGCTGGCCTTGGCCTTGAACTCACTGAGATCCACCTGCCTCTGCCTCTTGAGTGCTGGGATTACAGGCGTGCGTCACCACTGCCCGGCCTCCTTTTATTCTTATTGTTACATATATATGTACAAATATATAAATACAATCTGCAGAGTCCCTTTTATGTATATGTGGCTTTGGGGCTGCCTACTTTGTGTTGAATAATCAATCAATCAATCAGTTTTTTGGGAGGACACAATTCAGCAGCCCTCTTCCCTGACCAACAGTCCTTTAGGCAGATGGATGGCTGAGATATGAGGCTTGACTTTTCTGTCCTATATAAATACAGTAAGTTTAGGAATCTACTTCCCTAGAATTCATTCACTGATTCTGAGTAGCTTTTTTGCCTCATCAAAGCTTAAATAATTAGAAACTTTTAGATAAGTGTCCAGGGCAGTTTCCTAAGGCCGCTTACTCATCAGGAAGCTTGGCCTCATCCCGAGGCAACCAAGTCTGTCTGACATAGACGTCAACAGAGAATCTGGGTAAGGGGATTCCCTTTGACCTGTTGGTCCCACATCGCGTCTCAAATATAGAGTACTCACCACCAGTCACTACAATGATTTGCAAAACATTGATACGATATGAATTCAAATAAGTTTTTCATGATCATCATGCATCTAAGGTAAAGAAAGCCATTTCTAAGGGATTTTTCACAAGCATCAGCAAGAAAGAATGAGTTCTTTGGTAGAAATTTCCTGGGTTCTGATGTTACGTCCATGTAGCATCCTGTAAGAGCACCTTTAGCAATGCCACAGGCTTTCTATGGGAAAAAGCTGTTTGACCTGGAGGACGACAACACATCTGTAACTATGTTGCAAGGCTTTTGTATATGAGAGGATCTTTCTCAACGGTTGTGCGTTCTGGACATGCAGTGACCTCCAAAGGTCGATCTGACACAGAGGCCCCGAGTTTGTTGTCTTGTGCTGACAGTTAAAGAGGACGCTATACAAGGCAGAAGCAGGCTGGGGAGGACTACAGAAGAAAGAAGTGAGGAAGTGACAGAAACTCTGAGTGTGAGAGAATTTTCCGGAGAGGAGAAGCTGTTGAGCCTCCTCGGCTGGGTCTTTCACAGGACCACGGGAGAACTGGACAAGGGCCGAGGTGATAATGGCTATGAGACTGGTTACTGTCTGGGCCATCATGGGCCAAGGCAGTGGAGGGCCCACATGTTCCATGCATGCCCCCTAGCCCATCCGAGCCATGGTCATGCAGTGTTCATGCATGGACTGCCCACCTTGTTGGCTGGTTGAAATCCTGTCCACCTTGTGCCTCGTTAGCTGCTGACCTCAGACATCTACTGTTAGTCACTTGGTCAGTGTGATGACCTCTGAGCTTGCAAGTGTCTCAAGTGCTGCTCAGTACACTAAGTTCTGGTCATTCTCACAGCAGCATGAGCGGCTGGAGCTTTACCACGCTGAGCATTAACTGGAGCACAGCCACCAAGATGTAGCTGCAATCTTTGTGGTTACCACATGCTTGGTTTCTTGTCTGTGGGGTGGTCTGGGTGGGCTCCTGAGACAGAGCATTCCTGTTAGGAACCCTCCTTACTTACAGCTAGTCTGTTACACTTAATTGTGTTAGAGATGAGAATATGTGGAAAGACCTTGGATGTTCCTCACAGGCTTTGGGGTGTCCGCTGGCCTGCCGTGCTGTCCTAGAGCCCCTCCCTTCTCATCTGTTTAGCTTAATCATGATGCATGCCGCTACAAACCCTCTTCCTCACCTTAGTGCTCCACACCTTGCCGTGACAGCCCCTCGTCATTCTCTACCCCTCGTGTCTGTCCTTACCGAAACTTGGGTGAGCAACCTGCACACGCACCATGGCCCTTCTCTTCCTGTCTACGGGAGCAGCTCCTGATTCACTAACGTTCCCTTGGTGTTTGCCTTGACTCTTGATCTTCCTCAGCTGTAACCTCTGCTGATGGACCAGAGGTGGGTGTTTGGGAGGCAACTGGGAAATCAGCTAAGTCCAGCACTGACCAGGCACTTATGTTTGAGAGAGGAGTGGCTGGCTCTTCCTCCCTACGGTGTCCATCCTCCTCCTCATATTAGAACTGCTTTTTCTTCATCTTCCAAAGCTACTTGAGAGCTGATTGCTCTCCCAGGTGCAATGCTTCTCAGTTATTTTTTGACATTGAGAAATGCCAGCATCCGGTACTTTGTTTAAAAACAGTAAGCTTAATAAGCTAATTATGTAAATTAAGATTTAAATTTTAAAAGAGTGTCTTCTATATGGTAACCATTTGGCTGATTTTAGGTTCTAGGAGGCAAAAGGGGGCTTGGACTAAGCAGGTGACACTGGCTAGGTTAGGTTACCATGCTGGCGTGTGGGGCAAAGGGACAGGGGATCTGGACATCCTTTGGTAGCCACATTGCTGCTACTGTCTCCTTGGTTTCTATGGGTTTGTCTGTGTGATGGCACCCTCCCTCCTCGGGGTTAGGACTCCCAGCAGACTGTGTCTGCCCTCTTACTCTCCTGTGTCAGCTTCTCACATGTCCTGGGTTAGGTAGCAGGTGCTTACCAAGGTTGTTGTGTTGCTGGCGATGGGACCGAGGCCCTTGTGCAAACCAGGACTGTGCCAGTGGGCTGCAACCCAGACCCTTGTGCAAACCAGGACTGTGCCAGTGGGCTGCAACCCAGGCCCTTGTGCAAACCAGGACTGTGCCAGTGGGCTGCAACCCAGGCCCTTGTGCAAACCAGGACTGCCAGTGAGTCACATCCCAGGCCCTTGGGCAAACCAGGACTGTGCCAGTGGGCTGCATCCCAGGCCCTTGTGCAAGCCAGGACTGTGTCAGTGAGCTGCATCTTACTGAGCTCCTCATCATGGGAACTGGGGCATCACAGAAAATGGGAGAAGGGGAATAAAGCCTGGAAGACTAATGTCAAGAATCCATGGTGAATGAGGGAAGATTGGCCATTGGAGACAGACCTCAGAGAATGGTGCCTGTCTATTCCATGGTATTCTGGGTATGCATGGTGCCAATCCATTCTGTGATGGAGACCAAGGAAAATTTGCTGCAGACAAGTAGAACACCTCAGAGATTTCTGCCATCTTCCTGAGAAAGGGTTCAGGGTAAAGGCTTTCAGGGTGTTGCTGTGTGACTTTTCTTGGGGAGACATGGACCTGTTCACCCCAGGTAGGGCACCAATGGCAAGCCAAAGAAGCGATTCCACCAAAATCCTGTTTGCTGAACCAGTGAGTTTATGGGGTTGCTTTCAGGATCATGGGTGACCCCAAGGCAGCTGTGTTACTAAGAAGCTCTCTAGCATGGGTGATGAGCCACAAAAACCACACCCCTGAAGCTGTCTGCACAACTTGCCACAGCTTCACTAGAGAGCATCTCCTCCCCCCGCCTCCACCCCACTTCTTACTGGTTAGACCTCAGTGTGGGGCCCTGTCCGTCCTCTGACTTCTGAGCTTCCCGGGCTTTGGAAGGTTTCTTTAACTTTGGAGCCTTCTGGGCTTCTCTCTCCTTCCTCTAGGAGGGAGTGGTTCAACTCGGAGGAGGTAGCTATAGAGCATTAGCCTAAGACCTTGATGTTTTTCTTGTTCCTAGACAGACAATTGTTTCACCCCACACTGAACCTTCTTCCTTCAAGTAAATATTTGCAGGAAAGATAGCATGGAGCTGGGCACATTCTCAGAGGTTCTCACAGGAGGGAGTCCCTTCTCTAGGGAGGTCAGGGCTCTGCACAATGGGCGTGTCCCTGCGCATACTCTTGGAGATGTGAGTGAGGGTGAAGAGTCATGTTGAAGGTCCACGAGATGGTCTGCGGGAATTCCCTACTTACTACAGGGCTCAGGAGATAGGGTGTTTTCAAGAAAGGAATCCAAAACTTTCCAAACTAAGTTCATAGGAAAGTGATGATTACTTTTTAAAAAAGGATTCTAGACACCACTAAGCCTTCTTAATGAGAACAGGGACATACTGGTGTTGAACTGAGACTTAGTGGACTTACTGTATTGTACAAGGTCAAGGGAGGCCTGGGTTTCAGAGCAAGTTCTCAGGCTTACAACCAGCCCCATAAAATGGCCCGTAGGGCCTGGGAGACAACACATACCTTGTTGTCATGTTTTCTGGATGGCGGGTAGTTGATGATCCTGAGGTGAGCTGGGAGAGCAGGTTTTGTATTTATGTGCATCTAGATGACCTCTGAGTCTCTTCCCATCTTGAGGGTCCATGGTATTGTACTGAGCAATAATACCAGTTTTAAACCTCATTAAAAATAACGAACAATCCCTTTCAAATGTCCTAAAAGTCCAGTGGGTTATCTAAGGAATTAACATGGGAATGGCTTCCTTTGAACACTTTGTCTTTCAGCACAGTTTTGTCGTGCTCCTGGTTGGCTTCTTCACAACACCACTTCTTAGTATAGTGGCCCTAGAGTGGTTGTCTGGAGCACTTAATTTTTACGCCAGATGATTTTATTTGAAGGGCTAATCTTGTCTGTGATTTCTTTATTTATATAAAAAATATGAAAATTTCCACCTTTCTCATTTTCATTTCTGGTGCTGTGATGAACTACCTTAACAAAAGCAATGTAAGGGAGAAATTTTAGCTCAGAATTAAGGTTATAGTACATCATTGTGGGGAAATCAAGGCAGCAGCAACTTGAAAGAGCTAGTTACAACCGGTCAAGAGCAGAGGAGATGAATGCATGCATGCTGGCCCCTGTTCACTCTCTCCTTTTTAGCTCAGGATCTGAACCCAGAGAAGGATTCTCCCGACTCTTAGCCTAGTCTTCCCACATCAAATAATAGAATTAAGACAGCCCCCTCGAAAATTCACAGGCCAGCCTGACTCGGACAGTTCCTCACTGGAGACCCCTTTGCCAGTGATTCTGCATTGTATCACTGGCAGTTAACACCAGCCATCATGAACTGTACAGTCCGCAGTGCTCATGTGGTCACAATGTTACACAGCTGACCCCCAGAACTCTTTCCAAATGCATTTGTCAGACAGCAGCCTAGGCTCCAGGAGACTCTGTCCTGTGAGCACGGCCACTCTGGGGACTCCAGAGTCGTGCAATGCTTTTCTTCTTCTGACTGGGTTATTCCTCACAGCATGTCTTCCGGGCACACATGCATTGTATAATGTGCCTGACTTCCACTCTGCCCTAAGGCTAAATAATATCACGGATCTCACATTTTTGTTGAGCCAGTGTCTGTCCACGGATCCCAGGGCTGCTTTCACATTGGGTTGTGACCATCTGTGCCTGTGTGACCGCAGGTGGTGGCTATCTGTGCAAGGCCCGTTTTCAGCTCTTTGGTATGTTCCCCGAAGTGTGATCACATGGCAATATGTGCTTACGCTCTTGAGGGATGGGCGGACTATTTTCTCCGGCAGCCGCACAGTGTCACATTTTTCTCAATGGGTCTCCAGATTTCCCCACGTCCTCTCTAGTGCTTCTCATTCTCTGTTTTGTTGTTGGTGTTGTTTTGGTGATAGCTATCCTGATGTGTGTGATGCAGTGAGCTCTTGTTTGTGTCAGAGTGTGAGCAAGGATTAGACACACTCAGGATTCAGAAAGGAGGGCAGCCTCTGTCTTGCTCCAAGTTTACTGTTCATGGAACAAAGTGCCCTGTGTGGTTAGAGTCAGCCTAACCCATTTCCTGACTGTGTTTAAAAGGCATGTGTCATTTTAAAGCAAAGACCTTTTTCTTTCTAGTAATACAGTTTCTCTGTTTATAATGTGCAAGAAGAGAGAGAACCATTTCTCTCTGCTGTGAGTCAGTCTGAGCACTAACCGGTTGTGACCTTGCAACCCAAAGGGGAACCTCCGAGACACCTTGTGGGTAGGGCCTGCCCTCATCTGAAGCAGGCTGGTAGTTAATTCAGCTGACCTGTGGCATCATCAGCAAAGAGCAGTGATGGAGAAGAGTCAGGCTGAACAGGTGGACTCAGAGCATCGTGCTGAGTGTGACCATGCATTTGCTCATATGGCAGCACTCTGGATGTTCTGAGCTCCGCTTCCGGCCCATGGAGGAGGTGGTTGAGGAAGACCCAGATGTTGGTGCCTGGGAGGAACCAAGAAGGAACAGGAAGTGGAAAAGGAGGAGTGTATGAGGAATTTTGCAGCTAGGATTATTAAGGAGTTGCCAGCAACTAAGCAATGGGGAAAAGAGAAAAAGTTGATAGAATTCCCATTGAGTCAGGCTCCGCGAATGGAAACGTGATATTATTTAAGATAGAAAATCTATTTTTTGAGAAAATCTGGGTAATTTACTTGGACACATCACTTTGGATGGTTCTAAGGCTTGCTGTGGGAGTTTTCAGGTGACATTTAGAAACAGACTTTAAAATGTTAAACCTAGTTTAGGGCTTGAGAGCAAATACACTTTTAACTTGTCAGTGGCAGTCAGAGCCTTGCCAGTGAGTGGATGCCATCAGGGAAAGAGGTGCCTGTGAGCCACAGGAGGACAGAGCTGCAGCAGCAGCAGCCATGCCTGCAAGGCTGAGGAACACATGACCAGTGGAGGAACCCAACAGCAGGGCCCCCTGGAGACCACGATGGGGGACTGCTGGGAAAGTGAGATTTGGAGCCAAACTGTATTTAGTGGAAGAAAATTGAGCAGTCAAGGTAGGAAGAGAAAACTGGTCCCCAAAAGCCAAGAGTGAAGCTAAAACTCCAGAGAACAGAGGTGGGGCAGAGAAGGGTCAAGGACAGACCTGAGATGCGGAGTAGGCATCGGGTGGGGCTGCATACGGTGGGCCGGGATGAGATGGGTGCCGTGGGTCAGGCTGTGCCTCGAAGCCTCTGTCTTCTCTATGGAGGGAGAATGTTATTTGAAAGAGAAAATGTCATCTGGCAAGCCTGTGAACTTGATACTGAGCCAAGGCTGTCTTCAAGAGAAGGAAAATGAGACATTGTAAAGGAGAGAGAAATCAGATCATGCACCAGCAACAGGCCTTTCTGCAAAATAATTCTTAACAGAATCAGATAAACGAGAGGAAAAGTCATTACATAGAGAGAAACTGGAGTCTTTTAAAATATGGAACGAAAGCCCAAGAGTCGTGGGCTTATTGTCACAGAATGGAGTGTGATGTCTTTAGCTGAGAACTTAAATGACATTAAACCAGAGCACAAGAGGGCGGTGCTGAGAGCTTGTTTCTATTTTCTGGATTCTCAGAGCAGAGGAAGCTGAGGGTTTCAGGCAGGAAGCCAGACAGAAAGGTCCTGAGCTGGCAGAAAAACCAAGGTCATCGTTTAAGAAACTGAAAACAAAAGGCACCAAGTGAAGGAGTGAGTGAGCTAAGACCGCTTTGTTTCATAGCAGGTCACCCCAGGAGGGAGGATTAAGTTGATGATCCAAGAGACTCGATGTTTACGTTTCTCATGAAACTTTTCCATTAAAATGAGCAACAACTCAAGCTAGCAGAACAGGGACACACAGGCAGCAGAGAAGAAAGAAATGGGCCACGTGCCCATCAATGGAGGATGAGAGGAAGCTCAAGAACCCAGACATGGTGAGCCTGGCTGACAGGGCGAGACTGGGCAGAGTTAGTATTTGAAAAAAAAAAAAAAAAAATAGTACAATAATATACTTAAAAATTCTCAGATTGAGTTAAAAAAACAAGTCACTATTTGACTTATGGAAGAACGTAGCCCAAATGTGTTTGTGAAAATGGACAAGCCTGGATTAAAAGGGTCAAATAGAAAGGGAAATCTGTGGTAAGAGTAATAAGCAAGAATGACTTCAAGGGAGGACACAGGTTATGGAGGCAGGTGTGATCCGCTGTGCCACAGTCATGAGCCACCATCAACAGCAGCATGGGAATTCATGAGGCCACAAGGGCAGACAACCCAGGGAGAGGAGACGTGACAGAGTCAGGAGACCTTAGCTCCGCCACTCACACCTAACAAGTCACAGCAACCAGGACAGCCACTTATTACACCCCTGTGCAAATAGAATCAGTGTGGTATATTTGATGCATGCACATGACCATACGTATTGTGCGTATGCTGTGTATGTGGACAGAGATAAGCCCGTGACTGAAAGGGAACTTTACCTACCTTTTAAGTATTCATAAAACACAATGAATATGTGATTTAAATGACATCTCAAAGTCGACTCTTATTTTCTCATACAAGGAGATGGGTCTCACCTGATTTTCTTTTGAGTTGTCATGCAGACAATTGAGAAAATGTCTTAGTTCTGACTTTGTTTTCTTATTGGTACTTGGAAGTAGCCTTGAAGTACCCACACAGCCTCCTGCTGCTGGGGTTCCTGGGTGTCCTTTAAGAAAATCTCTGTGCATATGCTAGACATTCCTGGGGTGGGGAAAGCTGTGTACATGTGCTGGTGTATGCCTGTCTTTTCTGACACTCTGGGAGGCAGAGCCGTGTGCTCCAACATGGCACCTCCCTTGGCCCTTAGAAGTCAGCTCCTTACCTTTCAGGGGAGAGCTTCAATAAGAAGGCAGCCTGGATCTTGGGACTAGTAAGTTTGGAAGCAGGATCAATCCCAGGGCTGTAGTCTTGGGCTGGCCTTCCTCCAGCCTCTTCCAGATTCTGAGTCAGCCCCGGCTTTGGGCATTGGTGTCTAGACAATACTGTAGGTGTTGGTGTCCACATCATTTTCCCTTGTCCTTACTGGTAACGAGGCCTCAGTACTGCAGTCAGCTTTTGGTCCTCTCGAGAGCCAAGCATGGATGTGGATGGTGTCACTGAGGTAGTGGTATTCTGGGGCTCTAGGACTCAGGTGGATGGAAAGGAAGCAGATCACTGAGATCCCTCCAGAAATGCAGAGGTACTGCTTGACAGCAGGAAATAAAATGGTTTCCATGACAGAAACCAGAGATTGCACAGCGGGGATCCCAATGGTGGGAGGCAGGCCCTATAGGGGGCACAGAGCGGGAAATGGAGTCCTGTCTGCCAGAGCCTGTGTGGCCCAATCTAAAGAGAGTCACAGCTCTCTTGGGGGCCTGGCCCTGTTGACCGCTGTTCTGCTTTGCTTCTGTTTCCCACTGTCCCTAGCCTTTGGGGACCATGGTCTTCTAGCATGTCACCCCAGGTGAGAAAAGTCAGTGCAGCTCTAGGATTCTGAGTGTCTGTAGAGACTTAGGACGCAGGGCTAGGATTCTGAGTGTCTGTAGCATCGTCTGAGCCAGCCTCTCATCCCTGATTGCTTCCCCCTACTGGTTTATTCTGTGTTTTCTCCTGGTTGAGATCACCTTACCTTCTTTCTGATTACCCGTTTGATAACTGCTCATCAGTGTTTGTAACCACATGACAAAATCCCCTATGCTATTTATCACTTGAGTACATTTTCCTAGTAAAAATGTAAGCCTGACAGGTGAGGCAGAGTGGGCACCTGTCCCCTTCTCTTCCCTACTCAGAGGCCTAGCCTCTAAATATCAGTGATAGGTAATAAAGATTTTGAGCCACACTAGAGGCAGGACTGTGAGTTCAAGACTTGTCTGGTCTACACAGCAAGTTGCCAGACAGCCAGGACTAGATGGAGACCCTGTCTGCAAAACATGAATTGCTAGGGTCCCTATAGTTCTAAGCTGTGATGTGTTCTTTCCACTTGACAGTGCACCTTGGAGATAGTTCTGCTCATTACCTTCCCAGCTCCAGGAAGGGGCACTGGTGTAGCACATCACACACACACACACACACACACACACACACACACACACACACCCCAGTGGGCAGGTGTCTAGGCCTTTGTCTTTTTTCTGTCACAGTGACCCAGACTAGCTCAGGACCTCTGTGGGCAAACCTGCCTCTTCATGAGCACTAAGATTTTTAAAAATCAGACAGTAGAAGTGATGCATGGAGCAGAAGTGATATGTATTGTTCACAGGACAGTGGGCAGGACTGAGAGCAGGGTCCTTGTCCTCTACAGCAGGACGGGCTTATCTGCAGATATCAAACCTTACAAGCATTCTGGTTTCGTGAGATTCAGAGAGGCTCACGGGAGGAAGTAGCATCTAAGGATTAGAAAGAAAGTAAACCATGGGCCCGGGGACAAAACTGTCCAGCCTTAGAGTTGGATTGGGTAGACTGAGCCTGGCTTCTCTGGCCCAGCATTGTTGCAGAGGAAGAGTGAGGCCTTCATGTGTCCTGGGGTTTTGTCAGGGGGTGAGCCACACCTCAGTCTGTATTTCATCATGAAGATGGCTACCTCTTGTTATTTAACAACGTGACAGAGATGGCTCATCACCATCACACTGCCACCACCTTTATTTGAATAGTCTCTGAGCTGAGAATGAATTGCATATTTCTTAAGTGATTGGGAAAAAATCTGAAGGATGTTTCATGACACATAAAAATCACAAGAAGCTCAAAAAAGTATAATTAGAACCCATTACACTCACTCATTTCTGTGGTGTCTGTGGTGTTTTCTAGTACAATCTACCATCTGGCCCTTTGTAGGAAAATTTTGCCAGATGAAGATAGATTCATTGACTTTGTTGTCCAAGTTGAATTCTAGTCAAACCATTGAAGATTTCTGTCTTATATGATCAGCCAGCCACCCTCAAGGTCTTTCGATTCCTCAAGTTCTTTCAGATGTTAGTATTTTACAACTACATGTAGGAGATCAGGGGTAGGAGAAGGAGGAAGCTGATGGGTAGGTTCAAACTTGATGTTCTCACTTCTTATGAACTCCACACTGGTGTTGTGGACTTCAGGCAGTTGCTCAGTGCCAGTGCCCACCAAAAGGGTGAGCGTGCAGAGATCTGGCAGCATGTGGGATCTTGAGATAGTGTTGTGCTGAGGTTTCGTCACATTATCAAAAACACATCTTTATCATTTCGTGCTTTGAGGTCGAGTTCTTTGGGTCATTTCAAAAGGAATGTGCACACAAATGCTCCTGTCTTGCATGTTCAGATAGATTTGTCTTGTTAAGGAGTCTATAAGTGATCCTTTGGATTTTTATGTGGTCTTAAGGGCATGAAGCATATTCCCAAAAACTTGAAAGACTCTGACTTTTTAAAGGGGAAATTATTTCTGCAGGATTTTGTTTTCCTTGATGACTCAATTTAGAATCCTCTTAGAAATTCTAAAATAGGTGGATGATAAAGGACTGGGTTAATGTGAGCTTTGGTTCCAGGCCACCCTAACTGTGGTATGCCCAGAGTGGTAGCCTGGGAGGGATGTGATCATCACTAGTTCCCTGTGCCTGTAACTCAGGAAGCTTGTTAAGGGGGAACAAAGGTATATATGACTTGTAGAAAAAATGACAAACCAGTACAGCTATCATCATCAACAACAAAAAGTATGCAGTGGCAATCCAATTATGGAAGGCATTGCTAGCAACATTTCTGAGACATTCCAGAATACTGTCTTGTTCCTTGGAACATTCTGGAACTTAAGTATCTGAAATCTGAAACTTCTTACTCCCACCTTGGAGCCCTGCATGGAGTGCCCAGCATCTATCCCACCACACGCTCCTTTGCCCCACCAGATCCTTTCTTTAGCAGTGAGTTCCTGAACGCTTGCCCACTAAATCTCATCTCCTTTGCACTTCATTTCATGGCTCCGACCTGCAAACTCTGCTTCCTTCACAGTTCCAGAGCAGTGTACAGAGATGGGGAGAGCCTCCTCAGGGCCCAGCAGAGCTGCTCAACATCACAACTATTCATGTGTCCACACCTGATGTTTTCACTTAGTCCTGTTCGGATCCTTTCTGATTCCCACAGCTCTTAGTCCTGGAATCTGGGAGAGGAGACACAAGCCAATGATTCCAGCTGTTCACTGTCCTCCACCAACCTTTTCCCAAGCTACTGCTGCATCCTTGATGATGCGCATGCCTCTAGTGCATTGTAAACCCTGAGCACAAACAGAAATGCCTATGCCACTTGCCAGTGATTGTGAACTGGAGAATGCAGCACACATCCTTCCCTCTTGTCTATAGGGAAAAGGAGGCCTTCTCACAGCTTCCCTTTCCCCGAGGCATGTTCCCTCTGACTCTATCCCTTTCGCATACACCCTCCTAGCTGCATGCAGACAGATCCACTGTTCCCTGTGAAGCACTGACATTTTTCATGTTGTAGAATGATTTTGTTTTGTTTTGTTTTCAGATGAGTTAACTTTTGATTGTAGTGTTTAGTCCGCTGGGAACTGTAAGCTTGTCACGTTTCCCGGTTGGGGTGGCAGCGGCCATCAAGCACATTCCTGGATTCTAGTATTGGCATCTGGCTCCCCACTGGTGCACTCACCTTTTTGACAGTTCAAGTTGTGTGCTAACTGGTAAGGACTTTTACTGTTGGTTTATTTTTCCCAGGATGGTCTTGATCTCAACTATCACTTATATCCTACGCACCCAGATGCAGACAGATGCAGTGTCGGGCTTTTCTGTTCCACTGACCTGCATTTCATGCCATCTCCACTGTAACTGAGATGTGCTAGGCTCTTTCCCCGAGGACAGCTTTCAGGGTACCAGAAGATGCCATGCAAGGTTCCAAAGGAGGGAAGCACTCAATAGTTCTACCCAGCTATGATGTCTGTGAACCACAGGAATGACCCGTGTGACACAATAACCCGAAGGTGTGGTAGTGGTATGCAAACGATCACAGACCAAGAGACCAGCTCCCCATCTGATCCAGGGTAGAAAAAAGAAGACCTCAGAGTAGCGAGGGTCTAGGAAGATACCCACCTGAGGGCCAGACCTTGTCTATCCGAGGGGAGGAATAAAGGAACACAGACACTTTCTGATGGTAACTTTCTCTTCTTTTCGCAGCTTCTTAATTAGCTCTTCATCTCTTCTTCTCTACTTGGCAGCTTCTCTAAGTCACTTTTACTGCCTCCACATCTCTCTCTGTTCCTCTTCAGCCCCTCTCTCTACATCCTCCTGCTCTCTTTCACAGCCAAAATCTGGACAATTATAAGTTACATTTTCAGGGCCCTACCCATTCTCAAAACACAGGATAAGTCATGTACTTTCACTTAGGCTAGTAATGTCACGTTGACCCATGCACGTAGCTCTAAGTTGGTGAGGGGTTCCAGACATTAAACAATTGGCTGAACCTTGAGTGGTCAGGGTATGTGCAGAAAGGGAGCTACTGCAAGGACTGTGCCTTGATGTAAACAGCCTGACCTTGATTTAGCAATAGACAACACCTGGGAATTAGTCTTTGTGTATATTCTGTAGGGGCAGCTCAGTATGTTTTGGACTAGTTCTAAGGTCTTTGCAAAGTGTATAAAATGCTGTGTTTGAGACTGAGAATCCTATGTCAGTCGGAGTAATGTAAAATATTCCAGTATATCAAACTTAGATAGCTTAAACAGAAATCATCTTCCTGAACGTCCACAGCTGTGCCAAGAGATGTAAAACACACTACCAAAGGGCTGTGGAAAGCACCCCACAGCTGCTATTATTATGGAGACATTGCTGTGGCACCTGGGAAAGTTACAGTAGAAAACAACCAGTTTCCACAGCCAGTGACCCCACGGTTTTGCCAGGTGGGGCTCCCCATCAGGGAGTTACACATCTGGTGGGTCGACTAGTCAAATACTGGTTGTCACTTGCTGTATACTCCCATGGCCCTTGGCAGCATACCTTGGAGATAATCAACAATTCTCTAATTGGACTTACAGCCTACTCAGCAAGCAGGAAACCATTCCTGGTTATAAAACCTGTCCAACTACCCGGGGCTAGGAAAGTCATGGATCTTGGAGGAGAACCCTCAACCACCACTTTACTAACCCACCATAATAATCCTTAACTAAGTCTAAATATTTGTCCTTAGACTCATGGATAAGTATACCCCTCACCCTCATCAACAGATGGAGACCCTTACAGAAAACCAACTAATTGACAACACAGAGTAGTGGAACCCAGTCCCAGCAGGCACATCTGCAACACAGCTCTCACACCTACGGCGCAGCAGGGATCATTGCAGAAGAAGGCACAGAAAGTTCGCAAGAGCCAGAGAACTAGGCGGTTTGCTGTGAGAGTACGTCACTTAGAAACTTCAGATGTTATAGCCATGACGTCTGACATGGCTGCCTAAACATGGTCTGGTCAAGGACAGACAGGCATGGTAATGTGGAAGGCAGAAAGCTCATGATGCCTCAGGCCTGGACAACACTACAGGTAACTAAGAGAGACTGAGAGTGGGAGACAGTCTTCCTCCAGGGAAGGCCATACCCATTGATTGTCCAATACCGAATGCTCAGCCCCCAAATACACATGTAAGAAAGACTATATGGGCTAAGCAGGTTGTATTTGTATGTTTAGAAACACCCGTCCATACAACAACAACAACAACAACAACAACAATTAAAGAAAAGGAGACCATGAGTTTGAAAGAAAGCAAGGGGGGACTTGGATGGAGGCAAAGGAAGGAGGAGTGAATGATGTAATTATAGATTATTTAAGGAAAAAGATTTTCTAGGCTGAGATGCCTCCTCTTCCCCTTGTTCAGCATTTCCTGGTGGGTCCCAAAGCAATTGTCTCTATCCATGCCTTCTCCCAGGGTCCCATAAAGAGAAGGTCTCCATGTCGGGGGCACCCAGGCTGCTGTGTTTCTAGAAGTGGGGTTCTCTAATGGTGTGAACCACCTGATATGGTGAAGTAGGGCCGCGGGGCTGTTCTGACTC
>NC_050461.1:59037777-59047777 GCF_903995425.1 Onychomys torridus
GGGCCAGGCCATTGTAGGCCAAACCTTCTAGAACCATGTGCCAAAATAAGTTGTTACAGCTGTATAAAAACTACTAATTCAATACATAATATATGTCCCTTTCAGGATGAAACAAAAAGAGAAAACATGTGGCCATTGACCCAAGCCACACAAGTGTATGCGTATGCACACTTGTTGCCGGAAAGCAGAATGCTGGTAGAGCCCTGACTCTAAGAACAACATCTGCAGGGGCGCTGTCACTGATGTAAAGCCAGGACAGTCACTATGGATACAGCGGTGGAGTTGCTTTGAGTAACAGATCTGAGACAAGGTTTAACATAAAAGATGAATCAGAACCTTTGAGAAACTGGGAGACTCAGTTGTGCATTAAGTGCCATGAATGTGTTTTCACAGCAGTGAAAGCCAGCAGATCGGTGGGGAAGGAGAGAAAGACACTGTGTGACGGCTTAAAGAACATGTGTACTCAAACAAGTCATCCTGGTTTGACTACTCTTCCCTTAGGATTTGGGATGTTACTTTATATTGAAGTATCTAGCTCAATAAGAAGATGCAGTGTGTTCTGAAATTCTTAGAGACACCCCTCCTTCTAGATAGCCGTAGTTTTCCTGTGCACACTATGGACCTTTCAACACCCAATTTATTCTCTTTCGTGATGAATCAGAAGACAGACAGACTCTGAAGTGTCATCTGAGAGAGGCTTCCTGATGCCTGTTCTGGCTGCTCTGGAACAGAGCTCACCCATGCACCTGTAACCAAGGAGCTGGCTGACTGAAGGATGTGCCAGATTTAATTCATCCTTCTTAGCTGTTTGCCATTTACTAATCCTCCTAACCCACCTTCAGAGGAGCTTCTTGTCCAGTTCCCTTTGCTAGTCTGATTTTGTGAGCAAAGAGAGGACGTAGAGAATGATGATGGCAGGCCAGGTGTGATCATCTGAAGCCCTGTCCTGTCTCCTGTCTTGGACTTATCCTTAAGCATGTTCTCTGTCTGTCCTTTTGACTTCGGAAGCTCCTATTCCTCATGAATGAAAGTAGCAATGTGTTCCATAGGAGCGTAGCTTAAAGAGCCCAGCCTGGGAAGTATGTGGAAAGCAGAGAAGCACTGTGCTCTTCCAGGTAAGAGGAGGAGAGCATGCTTGGCGTGTCAGAAAGACATGCCAGCCATCGTCAGCTCACGGCCTGTAGCGTATGCACGACCCCCACTCTTCCGATTCTGCTGGAAATAGCAGCAGAGGAGCGATGGAGTACCCCTGGAGTTTCTCCCGGCTGTCTACCTCAACTGGACTTATTTCAGTTTTTCCACCCAGTTTCAGGTTGCTGTCCATCATGTGGCACAAGAAAACTGGTGTTGGGAACATCAAGTCAGAAGTCACCTGTCCTCGGAACGGGACCACACTTGCAAGGAGACAGGTTCCATGGCTTAAGGATGTGAGTTACTGGGGTAAACGCCCTGGAGTGGCTGAAAGTGTTAGTTGACAACAAGGCTCTGTCTGTCTGTTGCCCGATGACACATGCTTTTCGTTTCTTGTAAAATTCGTTGCTGGCCACCCTCCGCCATGTTAATTTCATGCTGGCACCCGAGGCAGGAAGAATGCAAGTTGTAAACAGGAAGGTCTTTGCCCCCAAATTATTAATGTTTTTTATACATGCCTGGGAAGTGCTCTAGCACAGAGCCATCCCCCAGCCCCCAGAATAACTTTTCAGAACCCTAATTCTCGTCAGTGTTCCAAAAGGAGACCCTTTGCCATGGGGCCACTTCTGAGTGTTGAGGGTTTCCCGTGTAGATTCTGTAACCTCGCTGGCGCTTTGTTCTGAGACTAGACATGAAGTGCAGGCTTCACACGTCCTTCAGAATTAGAACACAAGCTAAGTTCAATTAGGCCTTTTCCGGGTCCCCCAGGAACGCAAGCATTGCAGTGAACTGGCTATAAACTTAAATACAAATATGTAGGTTTCATTGTACTAGAGAGTGTTTGTATGAGATCGAGACACATTTTCTTTGCTCTAGCGGTCACAGTTATGACTCTGAAGATAACTTTTCCATCGCCTTCTCTTTCCGACTCCCTCCCACCGTATGGAATTGCTTCCTGTATCTACTCCTTAGCCTCCTCTTGTCCTTTCTCCTCTACTCTCTGCTGTGACCTCAAATGTGCCCAGACATTTGCTGCCGTTTGAGTCACGATACTTTAATTTTTCTGCTACTTCCCATTACCCTCTGTCTGACTTTGTCCTTTGCTACTTCAGGGAAATTGCTTCTAGAAGGTTTTATTTATCTTCTTAATGAGCCAGCGATATGTTCTCATAGAAAACTATGCCGCATGTTGAAAACTGTCCTGGTTGGTTTTATGTCCGCTCAACAGAAGCTAAAGTCATCTGGAAAGAGGTAGCCTCAGATGAGAAAATAACCCCACCAGACTGGCCTATGGGCAAGGCAAGCCTGTGGGGCATTTTCCAGATTAATAATAGATGTGGGAGGGGGAGGGCCCAGCCCACTGTGGGCGGTGCTACCCCTGGACAGGTGGTCCTGAGTCATACAGGAAAGCCACGAGGAACAAGCCAGCAAGATGCATTGCTCCATGGCCTCTGCTCCACTTCCTGCCTCCAGCTTCCTTCCTTGAGTTCCCGCTTTAACATCTCTCCATGCTGGACTGTGAGTGACCTACAGTCATGGGCTGAAGAAAACTTTCCCTTCTCCAAGGTGCTGCTCTTGGTCATGGTGTTTCATCACCGCAGTAGAATCCTTAATTGAGGCAGAAACTAAAACTGAGCCACACTTAATTTTCTTTGTGTGTATATAGGGCATGTATGTGTACATAGTCGTGTGTACAAAGGTGGAGGGCAGAGGTCAGTATCAGAGGTCTTCCTCACTCAGTCTCTACCTTATTTTTTGAGATAGTGTCACTTGCTGAACCTGGAGCTCACTGACTCAGCAAGCTTCTCTGGCAGTTAGCTTCAGGGAGCTTCCTGTCTCTGCCTCCCCAGTGCTGGCTGGATTTTACAGTCCCTGTCACCACACAGTCTTTTTATGTGGGATCTGAACTTGGATATCAAGTATTTTATTGAATGAGCGATATCCCTGGCCCCTGCTTATTCTCGAAAATCACTCTCCTATCACCTCATGAATGCCTTCGCTGTTAGGGGCATGGCCACACTCCAACCCTGGCTCTGGGTTAGCTCTGTGGCTGTCACCCCTCATCTGTGAGAAGAGCTGACAAGTCTATGTGAGGTGACCCATGGAGAGTGTCACCATGGAGGACATACAGTCAGTTTCTGTCTTTCTCCTTTTACAAACTCTCCTACCATCCTCTATGGGCGACTTTTCTGGCCGTTTCTTCTTCTATAACAATAGCCACACATGTCTTGGATCTTATTCCCTTTTCGATAACACTCAGTCCTAATTAGAACTAACCCACTGAACAGTCAGCTACATTCCAGTGTATCTGAATCTTGCCCTTTTATCTTTCAGTTGCTTTGCAAAGTCACATCTAGAGTTGCATTGCTAATCCAAGGTACACTGTTTACAGTAATGTCCCTCAGCTTTAATGGGACCTCATGTTTCTCCTGACTACCCTTTTCACTCCAGGGGTGCACTTTGCTGTGTGGTCCCAGCCCTTTCCAAAAACTCAGAAATGGGACAGGGGTGTGATGTGTTGATTAACATAAACTGTTAGGGCTCTGTTCCTCCATACTGCATGAGTAGGTGTCCTTGAACCTAGGAACCAGGACTGAGCAGACTGCCTCTGGGTGATGTAACTGGAAAGGGTGCTGTCCCATGAGTGGTCACCCTTTCATCCTCACAGCCCCAGTGTTGGGGGCAACCGCTCACACTCCCCTGGTATGCTTTCTAATTCATATAATCACAATGGTCGACATAACCTCTCCTGGTCAGTGAAATTCTCTTGTTCTGAACTGTTGCCTATTTTTCTGTTTCTATGCCAGTACTTTTTTGTTAATGGGCAGAAGGCTTAACAGAAATGATTTCAGCAGAAAAGATTATTTTGGTTCATAGTTCCAGAAGAGTTAGCCTGTGGCTGTTTAACCTATATGCTTGGGCAGAAAGGCCGTTGTGGTAGAAGCACATAGCAGTAGTGTTTCTTCCCTTCTTGGCTAATGGGAGACGTAGAGGAGGCCTGCCAGCACTGGCTGGGCTTTCCCCCTTATCCATTTTTTGTTACATCTGGTTATGTCACATTCAAGATGGGTCTTCCCTATCATTAACGCTCATAGATACAACCACAGTTGTGCCTTGGCAGTCTCCTAAGTACTTCTGAAGCAAATTTAGTTGATACTCAAAGCCAGCCATCCAAGTTGCCTGGGTTTTGTTGTTGTTGTTGTTGACCTGTCATCCCTACGGTTCTCGCTGTGGGCATTGACAAAGCACACTGGTTTAATAAACAGGTAACTGCTTACTGTCAGTGTAATCATCCATTTAGGCTATAAATAAAGCATCACAGAATGAGTAGCAGACAGACTTCACTGTGTCCCACTATCCCAGAGGCTGTAAGCCTAGGATCAGGGTGACAGAAATTTGGTGTTTGGTGAGGGCCATTCCATGGCACACAGTTGGCATGTTGTTATTGTGGTCTCCCATGGTGGATAGCTCAGGGGAGTTCTGTGGGTTCTCTTTTAGAAGGGTGCCTGCTGTGGAATGATCCTTCTGTACACTGTGAAGATTTGTCACTGTGATTGGTTTAATAGAGAAGCTGACTGACAAATAGCTGAACAGGATTTGATTGAGAAAGACCCCCCTGAAAAATCTCTGATGGTTATGGATAGCCCAGATGATCCAACATTTCAGAGCACCTCTGATGAAGTTTCCTCTGAGTTCTGCATCCAGAACAGCTTCAAGGTTGCTGACTGAGATGATCCAACCTCACAGACTACTCTAGTCAGGACTTGACCATAATCCTAAATTTTCTCAGGGTTCACCAAAGATTACCAGCACCTATAATCAACAGGAAGTAGTCTAGAAAACTACACCCACATACCCAAAAATGGGTTATGGATATTTATTATCATTTAAGAGGTGTTGGTTGTTATTAGTAATGGTCAGGAAAAAAGCTGAACAAAGGAGATTAGATTCAGGGATCTTGTTCTAAAAAGAAAAGGGGGACATGGAAATGATAGGATAAAAGGGCAGATTATTGAGTCTATATTAATCCAAAAAATAAGTATTAATATTAAATATTTTACATTGGGATGGATTTTGGCTTATTGAGACTAATTTAAAGTTAATTTTGTTATACTGTGTGTATATTTCTACTATTGTTTAATGTATTGTGCTTATGCAGCTCATTTAAAAAATGTAACATATAATTAAAAACACAGATTAATAGTCATCTATAATAGTCAAACTTATAGTCATGTTAGGTATGTTTTCAGGTCATACACAGATATATTTAGATAGATTAGATGGTCTTAAAACATTTCAAGACCTACAGAATATGGCATTTAATTAATATGTTTAATAACCTAAGGCTTTTCATGACAGTGAGACACATCTGTTCCTAGCAGTACCAATCTACTTCAGAGAAGATGATAGGCATCGAAGGAGCTCCATGTGGAGTTTGTTTTCTTTATGTCAAAAGCTAGCCATGTAAGCAAAGAAACTGCCCTTGCCTCAGTTGCTGACAGCATACTGTCCGACAATATACTGGACAGCAGGATACAAGAAAGATGACTGCCAAACTTTGCCAAGACAAGGTAGGACAGTCCTTCAGAATTCCCTGCTTCACAGGAAAGTCTGTCAGATAGTCTAGCTGGATGCCCCAACATTGCAGAAGAACCTAGGATGATGGAGTTAAAAACTAAATAGTTAAACTTATAGTTTTCTTTAGTTATGATAGAAAGCAAATTAGGTATAAAACTTTAGACTCACCAAGAAAGGGTAGGTAATTGAGTTTTTTTTCTAGATTTTCCAAATACAAATGGATATTGTAACTGTGATTCTCACTTGATAACTGTTTCTACTATATATAATTTTACTATGTTAGAATTAAAATCTTCTTTTTTTAATTAGACAAAAAGGGGAAAATGCTGTGGAAAAATTCTAGGTGGTAGGGACAGGAAGCATCTGATTACAGTTGCAGATTCTATACATGAGGCTCCATCTTCACAACCCAGTGACCTTCCCAAAGACTTAGAGAAATAGGACTATTTTCCAAGGCAACTTAAAATCTCTTGGCAATCTTGGAATCTCTTTAAGTTGAATTTACTGAACTCCAGTGAGATGTGCCTGCATACAGCTTTTATGCCTTGTATAAGGATCTCTGATCTTTATAGCCCTCATGCCACTAAGGTCTGTTTCCTTTTATTTTCTTATGCTTTCTCTTATCTAACCACATCAGAATGCACCTTATGTCTTATGTTAAATATATACAATGCCAACTTTGCCTCTGATTTTAAAGTTGCTCTGTTTAAGTGTGTCGTCTGCTGAATGTTTCTCAGGCCTACCACCCTACTCTGTGCAGAGCTCATGCAGAGGTGGTGTCCAGTCCAGCCCTGTGATTCATGAGGCTCACTTTGGCCAGGAAGGATGCTGCCCAAATGACCCAAGACAGCAGCAGCAGCACAAGCTCAGAAATGTCCACAGGGGTTGGAGAGGTGGCTTGGGGGTGACAGGGGCTTATTCCTCTTACAGAGCATCCACAGCAGCTTGTAAGTTCCAGGGGCTCTGATACCCCACCCCTGAACTCTGAGGGCACCAGGCCCACATGTGTACAAACATGTAAGCCAGCAAGGCTCTCATATAAAGAAAGAAATGCTTACTGCTTACAGGTCAGTGGGGGTTGGAGATACTGGATTTGGGAAATGAGGCAGCAGGAACTGTGGAAGATAGTTCCCCAGTCAACTTTTGTAACTAAATGTACAAGTGTCAATTGTTGAATGGGGGATAATATCGTGGGGGCATTAACTCTGACCATAATCGTACTGAAGTGCCTTGGAGATGAACTCCTCAATATAAACAGGATTTTGAGTTGGCACTGGAGATAGACCCCAGACTGCATAAGAACAGGCTGGCTGAGTGACAGACTGTCACCCAGCCAATGTCATTGACAGCTGACGGTGATGGGATGACAGGGAATCAGTGGGAACCTAAGAACCTTGGAGGTTCCTTAGGGACTAACATAACAACAAAAACAGAAGCAATGACTAGATAAATGGTTGGAAATATCTTTCCTTGTCTGGGAGAAGATCAGCGTATCCAGGTTACAGGGTCTCAGGGAAACTGAAGAGGGTCCTGAATGGGCAGAAGCATCTGTTCATAAAGCCGAAGCATTATGTCTCAGGTTGTACCCACTGAACCTTAGTGTCTGGGTAAATTAACAATTACGTAAATGCCTCAAAATGTTGCCAATAAGCTTGAAATGTTGAGAAACCAATGTGTCTGAAGCATATAAGCTATAATTCTCTAATAAGCACCACAGCTAGAGTAAAGGTCACTGAGATGTTTAACTTGGATGTCTTTGCTGAGGAACTGGTAGTTTAGGTGTGCTAGGCATAAGGAATATGCATGCTTCTGAAGAGCCTGTGCTATTCAGTGCCATCCCTGAGAATAACAAGGACTTGGGTAAATACTGGATGGAGGGCTGGCAATGGAGTTTGGCAGGATGGCACTTGCCTAGCACAGGGCTCCAAGGTTCAAAATGCCCATCCAAACAGAGCTGCCATCCCTAGGCCAGATCTCCCCACAGTGGTGAACTAAGGTATATAAAATACAGTCACCATGCTGCAGGTGGTCAGTCACCCTATCGTTTTATGTTTCTACAATAACAGAGGAAATACAAAGCTGAGGCAAAGGCATACACTTGGCCTTATCTGTTTTCCTGGTATGTGAACAGCCATATTCAATTTAAAAGGGACCCAGGGCGAGTGACTAGAACCAATAATCCTGTGTGCAAAACCTCAGCTCCCTCCTAAGCTCCTGAAATTAAAAGGAAACAGACCTTAGTGACATGAGGGCTATAAAGATAACAGAGATCCATATACAAGGCATAAAAGCTGTGTGCAGGCACATCTCACTAGAGTTCAGTAGGATGGTCAGGGAAGCCCATGCCATGTACCACTACTGGACAAGTCGTGTTTGACTTGGAGGTGTGTCCATGGGCCATGCTTTGAGGGCTGCTTTTACTTTCATTGTTTCTGCCCTCCCCTCAGTCCTGCTAACACCAGGCAAGCTGCTGCTTGGAAAAGCACAGAAGGGGCATGGCTGATGTCGTGTGTGTGTGTGTGTGTGTGTGTGTGTGTGTGTGTGTGTGTGTGTGTGTATAAGCTGTATTAATAGAACTCACGGTGGTGAGCCAATTGTGCCCATTTAAAGAGGGTAGATAGCTTGTGGTACACCTTTTTCTTTCTCATTGCATCATTACCCAACTGCCAAAGACGATCTATGAGCAGTTTTCAGGTGCTGGAGATATCTGCGGCCACAGGCCTGAGGGTTCTGTGGATGTCTTGGATGGCAGCAGGCAGCTTTGCCATTAACTGTGTCACCTTGAGTGTATGGCTTGCGTCCTCTGGGGTCCAGATTTCTTCAGTAGGGGATCTCCCAAGGGCAGAAGGAAGCTGGAGTGTTTGAGCTGCAGGAGTAGAACTCTGGAACAAACAATGGTATGACTACATTGAGAAGAACCACGCAGCACTCATCAAGGGACATGACTCTTCCTGGGAGCAAGGGACATCTAGATCCCAGTGGAGACTGTGAGATCCCTCTGCTGCAACTGCTATAGGCACCACCATGGCTCGCTCTGTTTTGGGCTTCTTTCCGGCCTGGCAAACTGGAGCCCAGCAGGCGGCCTACCATGTTACACTGGCTGCCCAGCAGAAAGAGCACTACTATATTAAGTAAATGACCCTGGCGTTTGGCTAAGGCGGTTACTAAAAGTGGGGTGGCTGCATCCTGGCCGTGAGCAGCTGCTCATTGCCCTCCGCTGACTTTCAGATGATCTCAAACTGGCCAAGTGTTTACAAACCAGACTGGAGGCTGGCTCTCTGATGCAGAGGAGTAAGATGCTTGAGGAGAAAGACCATGTTGCTCCCTGGCCAAAATCGTCACCTCTGACCTAAGCGACATGCTTTCCCGGCTCCGCCGCATTGCCTCTAGATTCTATGGGATACTGTTAGTAAGTACTTCCTGTGTTTTGTGAAGAAGCCTGTGGAGAGGGTCGTGGTGTGGGTTTTCTCAGCCCTCTCGGGACGCCATCAGATGGGTAATCACATGCATAGTGATGTGGCATTTGAAATCTCTCTTCTAACTGTCACCACATAACTTCAAGTGTGTCGTCCGACACATTCGCTTTGTGCATTTCCTCTCTGCCTTCATTCCCGTTCTCCTCTGAGACCTGCAGAAGCTCCCTGACCTGTGCAGCACCTGCTGCCTGAGGAGCACGGCTTGACCTCCCCTCTCTGTACTGCCTGCCATTCAGTCGCCACAGCAGATCTGCAGGCCTGCTGGTCACAGGCTCCTCCACGCTTCTGGTGTCCCTTTCCTGCTGCCCCTTCCTTGGTGGTGTTTTCAGTACTGGGTGACAGTTTATGCCAAGTGTGTGGCCCTGGATAGGATGAGGAGTCCGCTGGCTTCCTCGTCTCCCTTTGCACACTTCCGTCTGTTGCTTCTCTCCATTCTGCCTGAGGTCTTCCTTCCCTCTGCCTCAAACCCAAGGAGCTTCTAACACTTCTGGAATAAAACATAGACTAGAACTGTAGCAACAGTGAGGAGCTGTCTCCAGGCAGATGGGACCTCACTGGACCCTCAGGGACATTTCTTTCAGCAGAATAACCCTCCTGCTGAAGCGTGGTGTCTCAGGAACCTGGTAGGGAGACAGATGTGTGTAAGAGAGGAAACTTGGGTTGGGGGAGGTGTGTCAGAGAGGCCCCTGAGTGGGGGGATGAGTGAGAAGAGATGTGTATGGAGGGGAGCCTGGCAGACACCTGTTGTGATAGGGGGGGAAGGGCAGAGAGTAGGGAGTCATGGAAGGTTATTGGAGCAGGGGGACACAGGCAAA
>NC_050461.1:59352777-59450277 GCF_903995425.1 Onychomys torridus
AGTCCTCACAGTGAGAACCACACCTAACTAAAGCTTGACATCAAGAGGGAACTCATTTGCATGTTCCTATAGGAGGCATCAGAGCCATTAAAGAGGAAAGATTGGGTTGAGACACCTCCCATTAGGAGATGAGAAGACACTTCAAAGTCATCCCAGTCTGGGTATGACTTGAGGGAATCTACACCCACTTCTTCATGTAGGTGGCCAGGCTGAGGTTTGCCCCACAACATCTACAGAAGGCCTGAAGTATCCCTGGGTGGGTTCCATCCCTTCCAGAAAGCTATGTAGATTTTACAGCAGAGATCCTCAGCTACCATGTACTTCCAAATTACTACTCAGAAGGAGAAAAACAGGCCGTAGAAATGGATGTGAAGAATTCATTTTAGAAAACATTTACCAAGCTCCAGTCATTTTCCTTACACTGTGTCCCTTAATCCTCACAATCTCTCTTCCAGGCCCCAGTGTGTTTACAGTGACCTCCCTCTGGCAGAGTAAGTGATCGTAGGTAGCTTCTCCTTGGGCCATCCAATTTCTTGTAACCTAAAAGAGATCATTAACAGATGAACAATAATTTATGATGATGTAAAGGATCTTTCCTAATTTACAGATAGTTTTCAGGAGTGGCAGTAAAGCTCATCCATTGGTCACGTTCCAGTAAATTAGATAGAAAGCAATTAGTTCTTGGTGAGGGAACAAGCTGAAAGGAAGTTTGGCTGAACTGTAGTGCCCCCTAGTGAGATGTGTCTTAATTGCAGGCAAAGTGTCTAGGCAACGAACAATCCCTTGAAGGATAAACACTAGAGAATTATGACTGATGTGACTGAAAATTTGTTTTCTTTTAAGTTTTGTGTATTGAAAACTAGTCCTCCATGTAGGGTATGGAAAGTCAGGACCTTTATGAGGTGACTGAGTCATGAGGGCAGAGGCTAGGTTAGTGCCCTTTGACAAGACAGCTTGGGAGAGTCTTTGTGTTTACTTCAACTTGTGATGATGTGGTGGGAATCAGGAAGTAGGAACTCACCACACACCAAATCTATCTTCATCTTAGACAACCAGAACAGTGAACAGTCAACTTCTGCTCTTTGTAAATCACCCAGACTATGGTGTTTTGTTATAGCAGCCAGAACAGATGAAGACATAAAACTGGTATTTGATGCTGCTATAATTAATGCCCATAAGTATGGATATGGACTTGCTACAGCATAGTAGATAGAGGGTGGGAGAGTTTCCTATACTGCTAGGAAGAGCCTACATTGCCCTAGAACACTTGGGGTGATTCTGGTGGCCATAGTGAGTCCAGATCTTGACCCTGAAAAGAACGTTGATCAAAACTTAACAGCAAAGGCTGTTCCGATGGAAATGAGAGCAAGTACTGAAAACTGAAAGCCTGTCCTTTCCATGAGATGGCAATGAACCTTGGTGAACTGTGTTTACATCTGGTGTTTTGTGGAAGGTAGACACGTGAGCGATGAAGCAGTATATTTGGTTGAAGACATATCTGAATAAGTGTTGAGGACACAATATAGCCTCTTGGGTGCTTAAAGCAAAAGGTGGGGGAATGTCTTCAGTGTGCGTGTTTTAATCCATAAAGGGAAGCAGAATTTGGAAAATCTCCAGCTTATTCATAGGATAAGAAATAAAAACAAACAAACAAAACAAAATAATACAAAACAAAAAACCCCTGTGACCAAGGACAGCACCAAGTTGAGTGATATGGCCATGGAGTAAAATCAGTGTGGAGCAGCAGCAGCTTTTGGTCCTCCGGGCAGTGGCAGTGATTCCAAAAGTGTATGAGGGATCATGGGGCTGCCCTCCTGTCGCCTAGACTCTGAGGGCCCAGGGTAGAGCAACCGCATGACTCAGCATGCTCATCCTGCACAGCACTTCATGGCTGCCCTGGGGAGGTCAAGGAAGGAACTAGGAGAGGTACGGGCATAGTGGCTGCCTCGGAGGGCACATGAAGTAACTTGGCAGTACCCAGAGGTGCCATCCCTACCTGCTCAGAGTGCATGAAGTGTAGGGGTGTGACTTTCTCCACCCAGATTTGAAGTGTAGCTGCCCCAAACTTCAGACACACAAGGGTCCTAGTGGACCCTTGGAGTGGGTATCAGGTCTACCCTGACACGTGATCCCAGCCTGGGAGATCTGCTCAGTGTGCCGTGCCTAGCAAAACTGGGTGGGCTGCTAGTCTTGAGGGCTCAGCGCCTATCCGCCATGTCTTAAAGAGCTGTAATGTGTGGACCCTGTGAAGACCTGCTAAGTCTTCTTTCTTCTCTAGTTCTCCCTTTGGAGCTGGGATGTCTGGTCCATGCCTGTGTTCTTATAGATAATAAAGACTTTCTATTGGCTTGAGCTGTGTCTAGGGGTCTTCTCTGGAGGATGCCTCACAACAAAATAGCTCTATATATCACAACCCAGCAATTTAAAAAGTGGACAATTGCCAGTGTTGTTACTGTGAAGGTTTTTCAGGAGAAACATGAATGCTTGATGATACTTAGAAGTTCAGCAATCTGGCAGGGCAGTGGTGGCGCATGCCTTTAATCCCAGCACTTGGGAGGCAGAGCCAGGCGGATCTTTTTGAGTTCAAGGCCAGCCTGGTCTACAGCTTTGCACCTTTCCTGGATCTCACTCTATACAGAGAAACCCTGTCTTGAAAAACAAACCAAAAAAAAAACAAAAAAAAAAAAACCAAAAACAAAACCAAAAACAAAAACATAAAAACCAGCAATCTGCATGCTCTCCTTGGAGACTCAGATATAGATTATTTTTTGAAGTTTGGAAGTACTTAGAAAATTATCATAGGAAAATTTGTATTTAAGGGCAGCCTCATTGCTTTCAGTTAAAGGGCACACTTCTGAAGCCCTGGGGCAGATTTGAAAGTCAACACTGTGAAGAAGATGGCGTGGGAGGCACAGGTCCTGTCTCCATGGTATCAGCATGCCTGGATAGCTTAGTTCTGGCTCTGACTCTCACAGTTCAACCCTGGAATTTCTGAAACAAGCAGATCTGTGAGCAGGTGAGGAATATGTGCACACCCAGAGCAAACATCTTTTCTAGAAAAAAATTAAGTAAATAAAATATCAAAAGCCTAAACCCGATCAACCGGCCTAACACAGCCCTTCTCTCTCACGCCCGAGCACTCTCTCCCTCTCTCTGCTATCTGCTGCTGCATAAGGAACCACCCCAAAGCTTGCTGTCTCAAGTACCACTCACTTCCTTGCTCAGGATCTGCAGGTCTGGTTGAGCATGGTTGAGCTGCTGCTTCTGGTTCGACAGGAGCTGAGGCCCCACTTCTGGGAAGTCGGATGCACACAACGGGTAATCAGGAGTGAAAATGTCTTGCTGGGTAGATGCTGCTCTTGCCATGTTCTTGCAGACAACAGCAGCTTGCTCAGGAGGCATCATCACAGAATCTATGACTCAGCTTAAACCATAACACCATGGGAGGTAAAGTTTGATGTATGCACAGTATATAACCACTCCTCACCCTGTACTTGATTAAACGTCTCTGGTATAAACTAGCATGAGATGGCCTATACTTGGAATGTTATTATGGTACGTATTAATTACTTTTCTATTGCTGTTGGTTCCAGAGGGAGAGAATGTCCAGGAAGGCATGGCAACAAGCATCCCCAGCAGGAAGCAGACTGGTCAGATCTTATCTGCACATAGGAAGCAGAGCGGGAACAGCAAATGGGGAGGACTATAAAAATCTCAAAGCACACCCCCTAGTGACATACTTCCCCCATCAAGCCTGCACTTCTTAAAGTTTCCATAATCTCCCCCAAAACAGTGTCACCAAATGAGGACCAAGTAACCAAATATATGAGCCATGGGGGACATTTGTCCTTCAAACCATCACAGGGAGTTTGGCAAATGAGTGTATGGTCTATGTTGAAAATTTTTGCATACATCTTCCAACCTCTCTTCATGGCTTTCTCAGTTCTATTGGTTACGTTGGGTAGAGGTTGATTCATCTTCTAAATGCTTATAGTTCCTAATTGTATCTGAACATGATCCCACTCCTGCCCACATATGTATACTGGGGTTTGCTTTAGGAAATGCAGGTAAGTAGTGGCATACCATCATATCCACTCTCACCCCTAAAACATCTCTGAGAAACAGCTGAGTCTGTGGGTCTCTTAGAGGGAACTCTGCCATTTCAGGGGTCCATCCTCATAGGTAAATTAGTCTGAGTTTATAATTATGCCCTCTGGGTTAATTACACATTTAATAAGCTATGCAATTATACAAAACTCCTGAATGTTTGGCAGAATGTATGCAACCCACAAAATGCCGCCTTCTCCACTCATGCTGACAATCTTGCTCCTGTGTATCTCTTCCAAGCAAAAAGCACACTGTGGCTCCATGCATGTTCTATCCCATATACTAAACTACCGGTAAACAGCAAGGAATTCAATGTGAACCTTTTGATGACCACCAGGGAAAGCCACACTCAAAGATCAATGTGGGTCACTATGATGAGATCTGAGTAATCAAACTTCCTCTGGTTTTTTATTCAAGACACAAAATATGCCAAATATTTTAAGTAGTTGATATGCCTTCTGAAATTGTGAATAAGGGCAGTTAGCCAAAGAGATAAATAGAAAATACTTCCCAACCTCCTGACACTGAGGAATGGTATCCATCCCAGGAGGGCTGCTGTCTGAGAAGATAGTGAAGGTGAGATGCTCTGGAGGAGGGGTGATGGAGGGACCATGCTGGAATCGAGTTTCTGAAAGAAGGTTACTAAAGAGGGGATGCAGGCAGGATGCTGGAGGAGGGATGCTGGAGGAGGGATGCTGGAGGAGGGATGCTGGAGGAGAGTGCTGAAGGATGTTAGAAGAGAGGGGTGCTGGAGGAGAGATGCTGGAGGATGTCAGAAGAGGGATGCTGGAGGAGAGATGCTGGAGGATGTCAGAAGAGGGATGCTGGAGGAGAGATGCTGGAGGATGTCAGAAGAGGGATGCTGGAGGATGTTAGAAGAGGGGTGCTGGAGGAGGGGTGTTGGAGGTTGTTAGAAGGGGTGCTGAAGGAAGGATGACAGATGATGCAGGAGGGATTCTGGAAGAAGGATGGTTAAGGAGAGATGTTAGGGAAGCTGGTGGTGCCTTCCCTATGACCTCAGTCTTTGGTTCCGGCCTATCTTGTAAACGTGTGTGAAGCTCACTGCTTCGAAAGCAGCCTGACAGCAATACTCCTGGGCCCCACCTCAGCTCAAGGCAGGAGTTTGTATTTCCTTCCCCAGGTTGAAAATTTGCCTAGAGCATAGATGGGTTGTCTCTTATTCATTAGTCAGAATGGATTCACATCAAAGGGCGTTTTAAAGTCGATTATCATTAGCAGTGCCACAGAGAAGATCTTTGACAAGGACAGGGAATTTAGTGTGAGCAGCTCATTAGAAACAGTGCGTGTGTGGGAGGCGGGATTTAAAATGCAGCAAAATGCAATCAGTTGTGCAAAGATTCCCTGTGCCACTTAGATGATAATGTTCTTGTCATCATGGTGCTCTGTTCCTGCCTCTCAGTCAAGAGCAAGCAGAGGCAACGGGGCTTTTCAGAGCCCAGAGCTGAGAGACAAAAGCTTGCAGAACCTGTAGCCAATGAGAGACGGACACTTTAATGAAAATAACAAGACATCCATTAACTGCTTCCAAACTGCTGCGTGTCCAGTTGGTGTCTCTCTTGATAGATGCTCTCTGTCCCCTGCTGGAGAGTACAGCATGGGGGAGAGGAATTTAGGCAGCGAGCCTTCTTAGTCAGATTTCCATGGCCATAACAAAACACATGAGGCTACTACTTGTCAAGAGCAGAGGTTATTTAGTGGCAGGACAAAAGTCCAAGCTCTGATGGGGCAGGTGGGAGAGAACATTATCACAACACGTTAAAATGGGCAGGCTCATCTCCTTTAACAGTGCTCTTGAGGGTCTTTGAGAGAGTTCCAAAGACAGACGCAAATCCCTTCCCAGGGTGAGGGTCCCTGTGACCTCCTTTCCGATCTAACCTTTAGATGTCCCACCATTTCCCACTGTGATCCTGAGGGCGGAGCCTCCAGTGCAGGAAACCTCATGTGAACTTTGGAAACATCTCTCAGAGTGCCAGCTCCAACTCATGTCTTTAAATGAGAAAACATTGAATCATCTTGGAGGAGGGAACCTCAACTGAGGAATTACCGCCATTAGATTGGACTGTGGCCAAGTCTGTGAGGGCTTCTAAGGTTTTCTCCATTCCCACCCTGGGAATGAGGTGGAAGTGGGAGACTTCTCAAATCCCTGTTTCTGCACTGAGGTCCAAGTGTCCCCTCTTACCACCTCCTCCTAGAGATGCAGCTGTTATGGGGGGTGATGTAACTGCCATGGCTGGCTTCCTTCATGCTGTGGTAAGACACTGATTAAAACCAACTTGGGGGAGGATAGCATCTCTCTGGCTTACAGGTCACAGTCCACCATCAGGGGAAACCAGAGCAGGCACTCAGAGCAGGAACCTGGAGGCAGGAACCTGGAGGTAGAGACCATGGAGGAGTGCTGTTTAATGCCTTGCTCAGTTTGCTTTACAGCCCAGGACCACCTGGTTAGCACTATCCGTAGTGAGCTGGACCCTCCCACATAGATCATTAATAAAAAATAGAATGCCTCACAGACTTGGCCACAGTCCAATCTAATGGCATTAATTCCTCAATTGAGGTTCCCTCCTCCAAGATGATTCTAGTGTTGACAAAAACTAGCCAGCACAGCAGAAGAATGCTGAGCAGCTTTGGTCAGATGGATAAATACTGCTGTCCTGAACTTACGCCATTTAAAGTAGGCATTCTTTTGAAGAAGGTAACATGAGCAGCCGGCTTGGTGCTCTGTTTCAGTGTATTACAGGTTGTCACTCTGCTACTATAGGCAAGAGAATCACAGCACAATGAACTCAGGCCTGTGAAGCGTGTCTCTAATGCTAACAACCATGTGAGCCTAGCATTTCTTGTCTCCCTGAGGCTCAGTGTCCTCATCTGTGACATGGGTGGTGCTTTTCCAGTGATGACATCTTAGACTATTGACACCAATGCTTCCATCCTCTGCGTAAGAATTATGCACCCCCTTGTCTACATGATTGCCCAGTACCCTCCCGGCAGCCTGGGAGTTCTGGTTCTATTTCTTTACTATGATAAAATACCTTGACAAAAAGCAACTTGTTTTTTTTTTTTTTTTTTTTTTTTGAGATAAGTAAGTACACTTACTGCTGCATAGAGCACTTGCTGTGTTAATATGTAAGCCAGAAGCACTTTCAGTTAACAAATGACATCAGAAAGTGATGTGTATCACAAAGTAATGCACTCCAAGCCTACTGCAAAAGCAGCCGGCTACAAGGTGTTCTTGTTGAGGTAACTGTCTTTGCTTTTCTTGAGTCAAAACAGCATGTAGTTGGGTGTTTATTGTGGTCATTGGAGCCTTGTCCTGACCTTCAGGAGCACACCCTCCTTCTCAGAGACAGACAGCTGTAGCATTCCTGCTTCCCTACCTTCTCCCATTTCCACCTATACACCTGGCAGCCACCGAGAAGTGTGGCTAAGGAGTGAACATTTATCAAGGCTAGCCTTCACTCTGCTGGCCCATTAGCGCTCTCCATCTCCTTCCCTGAGATTCATCTACCTTGATTTTAAAGAACAACGCATTCTTTTAAAAACATCCCACACCTACCCTCTCAAGGAATTTCCCTGTGATGGAAGTGAGGGAGCTTTCAGAACTCAGCACTTGGGTCCCTCTTGAGGTCCCCTCCCTCAGAGCAAAGCTGGGCAGTGCCATTGTGAGGCGTGCCTGGGCAGCAGGGCCAATACCTGCATGTCCTGACGTTCTACCCCCAGCCCCTGTGCACAGGTAGAGTTTGCCCTACAGACCTATGGCTGCTCTGGACCCCCAGAGCTTGCCCTGCAGACCTGTCTCCTAAAGTGCAGGACTCATACCAACCAGAGCATGAGAAATACTGTGCTGAGCATAAAGACACAGAGCCTCTCTGTCTGCAGGGCTTGCCTGGAGGTCTTTCCAGCCTGGCAAGATGCTGAAAGCTAAAGGCCTGAGGTGAGATAGGGGCATGTGATGGACTCTTGGGCCCCAGGCTAATCACAGCAATACATCTTCACACAGTGTGCAAATATCCCACAATGGGTCCCAGCCCCTCCCTTTTTTCTCTGGCACTTTATAACAAGCATTACCTCCGGCCCTGCAGTGTAGGAGCCTGTGGGGAGTCCAGCCCTGACCTTTCGAAGGGTTCTTAGGTGGAGGAGAGAGGGCTAAGAAAATATCAGCTAGAAAGATAGACCTAGACAACAAGGAGAAAGAGAGAGACATGGGATAGCTTCGGTAGGGCCTGGGTCAATACCCAACAGCCTCGTCATTTATTGAAAAGGGCTTTTTATAATATGCCAAGGGAGGGGCAAAAGACCTCCCCCTTGCAAGATTAAAGCACACCTTACAGCCAAATATAGACCCTTCCAAACACCTGGTAACCACGCCTGTGGCCAAACTATCTCCTTATGCAGGCCTGCTGGGTAAAGCAAGCTCAGATTCTCTAACCCCGAGTAAATTCTCACTAGGAAGCCTCTGTGGTCTCCCACTCCGCAGGACATGAGTCCCATGTTGTCTTCACACACTGGGCTTCTGTATGCTGGTCATCGACAGCATGCCTCCAAGTGCCCCACACAGGACTGGGTGGTGAGAGTCCCTGTCCTTTCCATCACACTTATTACCCCTTCAGGCTCCTCCCCTTCGTGGAACTTGCCCCATTGTCAACAGTGACAGGGTAGAGTCCCCACCCCGGGTTGCGCCTCTTTGGGTTGACCTCCTCTGTCAGAGCAGCTTCTGGTCTCTCGGCGTAGCTTGTGACAGTGACACCAGCATCGCACAGATCAAGGAGCCAGGATGGCTGAACCAGCAAGTCAGGCTGGCCCTCGGGCTGTCAGAGCTGAGCCAGGACAAGGAGAATCTTTTCATGGAGGTTCCAGCCTGCCTAAGAGCTTGAAGGACGCTGTATTGGGAGGCCAGTACCTGATGAGTATCTGTAACAGGGTCTCTCCCTTTCTCATTCATGCTCTGAGATTCCAGCCTATGTCTTCAGACAGGCCCTGGGTTCTCTGAGAGATTGCGGAGGGATGTGGCTGGTTCCTCTCTCCAGAGCTTCTAGATGCTCAACCCCAACACCTTAGATGGCTTCCTCCCAGGGAACTCCAGAGCCCCAGCTCCTTTCCTTCTACGTGGTCTGAGTCCCAGCACATCTGAGTCAAGAGTTTACCTGGATGAGACAGTCCTCTCAGAGACAACTGAGGTGGTGTTTAGAGGCAGTGGTCTGGCAAGGAGGAAGTCACCTGGGTTTCTGAGCATTTTTCCAGTTTTATTTCTCCAGTTGAGCAAACTTTATGATTAAAGAAAATCAAGCAGATAGAAATGGTCATTTCTTGCATCAAGTGCTCTATGTCGCTCCAGCCCTCCAGAGTTTCAGCCCTTTCCCAGGGTCCCACCAGATGAACAAGAAGGTGGAGTGGGTGCTTCCTGTCCTGTGAAGGGGACCTCGGCTGGAGAATGCTGAGTGTACAGGATGGCAGGTTGGGGACAGCGGGCAGGCAGGTGGCTACATCCTGGTTGGAACTCTTTCATTCAAGACACAAGCCTGCTGTGACCTACATTTTAATGAAACTAATCAAGTGTAAGGAGACTTTTTGTTGTTGCTGCTGCTGCTGTTTAATTAGGAAAAGAAGGGTTCTACCTTCCTCCTCTGAGACCTTAGGATTTTTAAATAAAAACCATTCTTTAAACAATTTCAATGAGCCCCATGTTTGTGTCCATTTTAATAATTCTTGACGGTTAATAGAACTATACAATTTAACACACAATATGTTGAATGGCGCCTAACACAGTGTTTTAGAATAGTTTTTTTTTTCCACACCAACTGCTTTTTATTATCAAGTTTCAGAAACCTTTCACAAGATGTTAAAAAAAGCCAAAAAACTTTACAACCATGGCTAATGCAATTTTTTTCTATTGTTCCCAGTCAGCTTCAAACCCATTGTGTGCAAAGTCCATTTTTCCATGCATCTAAATGATAGATAAAGGTTATGAATTCTTTTTTCTATTTGTAGCAGCGTACGAAGGTGCAGCCAGACGCGAAGCTTGTTTAGAATAGTTTTTAAAATCTTCCCTCTCAGGGGCTGGAGAGATGGCTCGGCGGTGAGGAGTACTCACTGCTCCTGCAGAGGGCCCAGGGTACCCAGCACCCACATGGGAGCCTACGACCATCAGTAACTCCAGAGCCAGGAGATCCTGTGCCCTTTTCTGGTCTCTGTGGGTACCACTCATGAACTCAAAGCCTCCTCACCTCCGCCCTCATCACCAGGCCCCGTCACACCCCCTTAGGAAGTCCTAGCAAATCTCATTTCCTGTTCGAAGAAGTGAATGGCTATTCTGCTTTCTCACCTCCCTTCTTCCTCCCTCCTGCCCTCCCTTCTCCCTCCCTTCTTTCTCTCTCTCTGTTTTCAAGATGGGGGTCTCTCATTGTATCCCCCACTGTTTGAAAACTAGCTACATAGACCAGGCTGGCCTTGAACTCACAGAGAGATCCTTCTGTCTCTGCCTCCTAAGTGCTGAGATTAAATATGTGCACATCACCACAACTGGTCCCATTTCTGTTTTCTTCAAGAAGTAAGAACAGCTTGGAAAAATCAAGCACAGACATCCAATGAGGCTAATTGTACCTAGAAGTATGTTATTTCAAATAACTTCTCTTTTGTTTGTTTTTTGTTGTTTTTTTTTTTTTTGTTGTTGTTGTTGTTGGTGGTGGTGGTGGTGGTGGTGGTGGGTTTTTGGGGTTTTATGTTGTTGTTGTTTATTTTTTTATTTTTATTTTTATTTTATTTTTTATTTTTTGGTTTTTCAAGACAGGGTTTCTCTGTGTAGCTTTGCACCTTTCCTGGAACTCACTCTTTAGACCAGGCTGGCCTCGAACTCACAGAGATCCGCCTGGCTCTGCTTCCGAGTGCTGGGATTAAAGGCGTGTGCCACCACCAGCTAATTTTTCTTTTTAATGTATTGTGTGCTGCTTGAGAAAACTAGAACACAGAAAGTTTTCTTTTTCAATATTTCTCACACTTCAAAAGTCACAAAAGATACAATTGACCAATTTGGCCGCATTGATACTCCAAAACAAAGGGGAAATAGCACGCATCAAAGTCAAGAGGAAAAAAATTCAAGTGGGAAATAAAAACAGTTGTCCTAGTATCTAAGACCAAAAATGGCCAAGGTGGGGGGGAAGGCCTCAATAATTCAATAGAAAATTGACACGGAGTAAGAACACGTGTTTTACACAATCAACACCAGCTCATAAATATTCAGAAATGCACAGTGCTCAAATGTAAATCAAAACACACAGATGTTTTTAATTAGGTAGATGGGTGAAGTCAGTGGTGTACCACACCATGGACCATGTGCACCAGTCTGTGCTCTGTGGGAGAATGGTGGGCAGGTCTACACCCAGGCAAGCAATCAGCACAGCTCACATATTACCCACACATGCCCACTCTGACTTAAGGTCCTCCCACTCCCCCTGCCCCCTCCCCGTCCCCTCCCGCACCCCTGCTTCCTGCTTTAAAGATATTCTTGTCTCTCTTCACCAAAACAATGTGTAGACAATACCTTTTCTTTGTAACAGGATTTTTCATGGCAAAGATTGGGAGGTATCTACATGTCCATCAGTTGAGCACTTCCCAGCAGGCCTTGCTCTGTCTCCAACTTTCCCTGCAGGTGTTGGCTGCAGGCTTTCACCCACATGAAAAGCCATTTTTGTTTCCTTCTAGAGAGTTCTAATTATAAACTGCAATGCGACTGTATCAAATACCTCTTTTTGCAGTCCCACAGAGAATCCTGTGACTTTTCTTCTCTCATTCATTAATGTGATGAATTGGCAATTTTTCTCACACCTTGACACAATGCTTATCCCTATGTATTATTTTTACTAATTTTAATTAATTTGAAAATTCACGAATTCACTTACAGATGCTTGTCCACTGACGGAGTCAATTTTCTTCTTCTCCTTCCTGTTCTGCATTTCATTTTTCCCCCTCCTGCTCTGCATAGATCCCACTGGAATGAAGCTTGGGGTAAGCAGCCTTAGAAGTTAGACAACTGCTTTCTTTTCTCTTTCTAAAACAACATATATAGAATAATTATCCCTCAAAAGTGAAGTAAGCAGAAATAAATACCTTCAAGAAATGCATTCTAAACAAAAAATTAACAAGATTAAAAACAAATGCAATGCACTACCCTTTATTGTGGCTAGGTGCACATAGCGTTACCACCTCGGTTGTTCTGTGTCTGGATCAGTGGCACTGGGTCGTTCACACCATTGTGCAGCTGTCTGTGCCGTTCCTTCATCTCCAGAAGCGTCCGCCTTCCCAAGTCAAATTTCACACTCATTAGACACCGACTCCCATGTCCACATCCCACCCCCTGCCCCTCCAAAGCCTCCGCCTACCCTAGCCTCTGTGAATTGGGCTGTGAAGTCTCACAGCATTTGGAGTTTTGTAACTGGCTTATTTCGCTCAGCACAGTGTTCTCAAGACTTACCTGCCATGTAGCGTGTCAGAATTTCCTTGCTGTCTGTGACTTCTTTATTGGGTAGATGACAGATGGTCACTCAGTCATCTGTAAGTGGACACTTGGGTTGTTCCTGTCTAGAGGCTGCTGTGAAAAGTGTCCCATGCTGTCTGTTTCTGCTTTCACTCTTTGGGGGGTACGTGTCGAATACTGTCTTCTATGTCCAGTTTTTAAATCATTCTGTTGAAGGGCGGCTCCCTCCTTGTTGGTTCCCTGTCCCTAAATGCATCTCATGGGCCTGGATTGGGTCAAGGAATAGTTAGAACTCCTGTTCTACATCATCTGCAAGAGGAGCATGGACCCATTTACAACTGAGAAGACCAAGGTGTGGGGCTGGTTTGCACAGGTCTCACATCCTGTGTGCAAGAAGGTTGGCTGTACCAGGCTTTTCCTTTTGGGCTGTGAACCAGCTCCCGAATCATGACACAGAGACTTATTAGTTTGGACACTGGGCCTAGCTCAGGCTCATGTGGCTAACTCTTTTAACTTAAATTAACCTGTTTCTGTTTATTGACCTCAGGGCTTTTTCCTTTTCTTTCTGTATATCTCACTTTCATTGCTCTCCTGTCTGGCTGGCTGGTGCCTGCCTGGCTTCTCGCCCCAGCCTTGTCCCCTTATTTCTCCATTGCTCTCTCTTTCTCCTGTTCCTTCTTCCTCCAGAGCCTAGATCTCGACTCCTATGTAGTCTCTTTGCCTGCCAGCCCCACTTATCCCCCTCCTGCCTAGCTACAGGTGCTTCAGCCTTGTATTAGACCAACCAGGCGCCTTAGGCAGGCAAGGTGAAACAAATGTAATGCATCCTTACATCGTTAAACAAATGAAGCATAAGCGAATGTAACACACCTTTACACAGTTAAAGTAATAGTCTGCAGCATAAACACATATAACACATTTTGCCTAGTTAAAATAATAGTCCACAACAGTTGTCAATCTGTGCATTCTATCACACATGACTTTACCACAGCAGGGCAACATTATTGGGAATTGACGGCCGTCTTGTGGGATGAAGAACACCAAATGGCCCACGTGACCAATTATCCTGAATAGCTTTTGATTGCTGGCAAAGGAGCATATTTTTATTCAAGGTTTATTTAGCTCCATGTATCACCACCATCCTTGATGGGTAAAGCAGTTATCTAGAATTGGAAGGGGTAAGGCAAATATACCATGTCTTTTCAGCTCTAGAGCCCAAGTTCTGTCTAGAGCCCTTACTGTGGGATGTCTTTCTGTATGCTGTGAATATGTGTTAAGATCAACCATGAGTCTATTTAATAGGCAATAGGGACTTATTAAGATACACTCATGAATACAGAATGGAGTAGACAACCGAAGTCGTCCTCTGGTCTGACCGGGAGCGAATCCACCTCGAAGGCAGCAGGGAGAAGGGGCATGTCACCCTTCTCCCTCCCTTATAAGAGGTCTGTACAATGGCAGGAAGCACCGCCTCCTTCGGCTATAGCCCAAAGTTGTGGGCAGAGCAAATACCACTACAAGTCCTTGCTGAGTGCTGGGCACAGGAGGATGAATATGCTTCAAGGAATCCACAAAAGGGATGTTTGGATCAGTAATAGCCACTGAGTAAGGAGGCTGCTTGGCTCAGTGAGGACATGGCCTGTGAGGTGGCTGTGTAGTTCAGTGAGGACGTGGCCTGTGAGGTGGCTGTGTGGCTCAGTGAGGGCAAGCACAATCGTGAGCCCATGAGGGTTGGACTCAGGAGCTCTCTCTCTGGTCAGTGCAGGTCAATAGAGGCCACTGGCAATCTAGGATGGCTCTGGATGGCCAATGTAAAGGTCGAAGGAAACAGAGTTGATCTGAGCTGCAGATGGAGAAGACACAGAGAAAAGGAAACAGACAAGGAGGAGCTGTTGACACATCTCATGGAGCTGGGACAGGTGGACCAGGGTGGAAGCAGGAGGTGCTAGAGATGAGGAGGGTGCAGGAGAGGAAGCCCAGGGCTTGCTGGGTGTGGCCTCTCCCTCAGCAAAGCCAGGTGGTGTGCTCATTTGCTGAGCAGAGCTGGAGGGGGCTTGGCAGAGAGCCTGAGGGGAGGGTGAGAGGCTGGTGGTGATCATAGCGAAGCAACAAGACAAACGATGGCATACCTCGCCAAGGTCCTTGCTGGCCTTGGGGTGTTCAGTGGAGTAAGCGTAAAGACTGTTTTTACAATTCAACAGTCTTCATGATAGAGAGCAGAGGTGGCAGCTAAGGAGGTGGGCTCAAGTCTGGGCCTCACCAGGCAGAGCCATGGGGAGTGGGCCATAGTCAATGCCCTCTGCTTCCTGGGTCTTCCTCTCCCTCTGAATACATCGCCAAATTGACAATGACCAGGCTGTGCCCTCTTTCAAAGTTACTTGTAAAGCTAGGAGATAATTGAACCTCATCTCACAGGACAGAGGGCCGGACAAAGCCAAAGAGAGATTGATAAAGCCCCAGGCAGAGACCAGAAGTCAAACCGTGGCCTTGTCTTGATTTGGTCACATTCAAGGATTGCTTTTGCTTCTGAAGCTTTCTGAACCTTGTAACATTGTTAAAGGCTCTGAAAACAACTTTGTAACATTGTTAAAGGCTCTGAAAACTTTGTTGCTTAGTCTTTGGAAACAGAAATTCATGCTTAGCACATCCCGGCTTGGCTCAGTCTGAAGCAGATGGTTGTCCGGGGTCACCCATGGCCTTTTAAGGACAAGGTAAGAGGCTTAGGATACAGTTCAGGGCCGAAAGCGCTCACCCTAGACAGATGGACGAAAGAACCACGGAGACATCTCCAAGAACCTGCTTCAGCCAGCCACTAGGTGACTACTGTCAGGCAGAGGGACCATCTGGAGGTGGCTGATGTTGGTAACTGAAATGGCCACAAGGTGGCACTATGACACGCCATTACAGATGTGTGTTTCCTTGAGAAGCAAGGGGAGATGGGAAGTTGCTGAAGCCGAGATCTTGGGGAGACGTGGGCATATTCACTGTGACTCCAGCTGTCACCTGATTTGCTTACCAAGCTCCTGTGTCAAGACGGGCTTCCTCACATGGCTGGTTGGTCAGCAGGACGTAACCTCACCTGACAGAGGCTAAGTGTCTCAGCCATGGCACTCACTGGAAAGTCTTCCATTGTACTGTGGAGGGGCTGCAGCAGCTGTTGGCTAGTGTTGGGGGGCAGGGGGACAGACAACAGTACTACCGAAGTCTGCCCAAGACCAGGTAGGGCTGCTTTTTTAACTCTCTCTCTTCACCATATCGTTTCCTCTTTGCACTTAATAAACAAAGGATTTTGTTAATGCATCATTGTGAAAACAGAAGATAAAGCACAATAAAAGGCCAAGCAGATAAATGCTGCTCAAATAAGAACTCAGTGGCCCTGTGAACTGTGTGAACCTAAGTAGCGGCGGCGTGTCCAGAGCAGCCCTGCCCTTGTACCCACGCTGCAAGGAGGCACAACCACAGATTAAGAGGCAACAGTTTAAATGAATTATAAAGCAACATTTTGTGTAACCTGATATGTCAGAACATGGCCACTTTGATACTCGGTCACTATAAACTTACAGATGGCAGACCATATTTACCTTCAATCCTGAAGTCTTTTTTTTTGTTTTTTGTTTTTTTGTTTTTTTGTTTTTTTGTTTTTTGTTTTTCGAGACAGGGTTTCTCTGTGTAGCTTTGCGCCTTTCCTGGAACTCGCTTGGTAGACCAGGCTGGCGGGCCTCGAACTCATAGAGATCCACCTGGCTCTGCCTCCCGAGTGCTGGGATTAAAGGCATGAGCCACCACCGCCCAGCTTCAATCCTGAAGTCTTAAGAGGCCAGCAAATACCTTATTCACACTCTGCCTCAGTTCGGCAACCTTGGCTGGCGGTCACGCATGTGGCTGCCTCCTTGGTGTGAAGGGATGACGTCGGCTTGGTATGAAGAGTGTGGTTTTGACAGTGTTATGTGAGGGTCACCTATCTGGCTCTGGGCAGGTTCAGTACACCCTGTCTTGTGCCTGCTCCGGTTCCATAGCAGCCAGGACAGAGCCTATTTCCCCAGACTCTGCCTGGATTTGAAAAGTGAGTTTTGCACCTTTTGTTATTAATGAAGCTAGTCATAGGTCGTAGTTATATTACTGGATCAAATCATGTTGTATAATGGTGGAGAGAAAGAGGTAAAGAGTCAGGAAACCCACCATTGACTGGCACAGCAGTGACTGCTCCAGGGCTCAGCCTGACCCTGTCCCTGACCCTCCCTCTCCAAGCCACCACTTTGGCCAAGCGACTGGCCATCTTGAGTTTGTTTCCTATCCCTTCCTCATTGACTTCGATCAACTGACCAGGGTGGAGGTGAGGGGGGGCCCTGAGACTGGGTCTTGAGGACATTTTATTTCCACTCACGGCTCTCTGTATCTATTAGTTAGGTTTGAGGCGTTTGACTGTAACCTAAGCACTCAAGAGGCTAAGGCCTGGGCATTTTGAGCTCTGCAGAGCCTGGCAACGCAATGCAACCTTCTCTCAAAGAATTAAAACAAACAAACAAATCTCCATCAATGAGAGGATGAATCAGCCACAGTAACTGCTGATAGTACCACAGATGCAGGGAGTAAGGTCACACCCTTGCAGCCCCAGGCTGCCCCACCCCCACCCCTGAGCCACAACACGTGCTCATGATCTCATGCCAATCAGTCTCTGGTGACCTCTCACAAAGCAGAGTTTCAGCCATGGATTTAGAAAGCACAACCATTGAAGGGGCCGATTTTGCACTGTGAGAGAATTGCCCTAAGTCAAGGAAAGACAGTCTTCACAGCGTGGAGATCATCAGTGGGAGACAAAGATATATATTCGAACGAGACCATCCTCAGGACCATTCTCTCTCCCTCCAGAGGCAGGAGGCAAAAGAGACTACTGAGCCCTCTGATGAGAAGGGAAGCCTGCAGAGGAAGGTGATTCAGCCCCATATGGAAGTCCCAGTTGCCACACTAAATTTAGAAGCAGTGATTATAAAGACTTCGAGGGAAAGAATAGAGATGTTAGGATTTCACACGCAGTCAACTATTGTTGGACTTAAGCACAGAAGAAAACTGTCTGACCACCCACGCACAGAATGATTATTCAATGAATAATCACCCACCCGAAAATAAAACACCCGAAGATGGAGAGTTCAGCTCCAAATCCCAGTCTCTTTGTGACTCCCAGATTTAAACAAAAAAAAAAAATGTCCTGAGTGGCATTAGTCTCCCACAATGGTTATAAACAGGGTGTGTTGGTCCAATGAGTCTGGAAACGTGCACACTTCCTTAGCAGTGACTAACGTGATGGCACACCCATTTCCCCCAGCACTTGCCAAGTGTTAACCCACTCAGTTCTCTCAAGGCTGAGACAGAGTCCCTTCATCACACGAAACGGCCTGAAGGTTGGCTGGCTGGTGCTGCTGGGTCATGTGATAAGGAGCAGCTGAGAGGAGTCAGATCACTGTGTCAGATGTCTGATATGATGCAGAGTACCCTAGACATCCCGAAGCCACACCCACCCACACTTACTGTGGCATTGCCTATGTAAGAAAGGACCGTAAGTACCTACTAACCAAGCCCCAGCATTCACCAGCTGTCGCTGGACCAGTGTGCCTCCTGGGGGTGAGGCATTCTCTACTCTGTCTGACTGCTGTGTGTTAGCAGCCGTCTGTGAGTCCGCTAAATAAATATGTGATATTGAGCTGGCACTCTAAACTTAAAGGTCCAAATAAGTTAAATTCAGCAGCATGGGAGGTGGGGGGGGGGGGAAGGCCTGGGTGTGGCCACTTTCTACTTATAGCCAGAGGAGTCCACTAACAGCTCCAACATTCATAAATAAAGACCAACAAGGGAGAAAAGAGATAAACCCATGCATGGTTTCATCATACACTCCACATCCCCTTCCCATCTGTGCCAGGGAGAACATTAGCCGAGAGAGAGGAGTCTTGAAACACCACAGACCAACCTGACCTAGGGGACATTTGCAGCTTGCTAAACCCAGCAGTACAGGCTTTAATTATTTCCAGATGCTCATAGAACATGGCTCAAAACAGGCCACGCTCTGGACTCATTGACCAGGCAGGCCTAAGATCACACAGGGTGCTTCCTTGGACTGGAGGCATGCTCTGTGGTAGAGCAATTTCCTAGAATGTGCAAGGCCATGGGATAGACGCTTGGCACCAAACAGACACATGGGAACTAAATTTGAAATCTGTAACAAAACCCTGAAAAATCCCAATTACTTGGGAGCTAAATAGCACTCTTACATAGCTAGACAGTCAAAGGACAAATCACAAGTGTGTGAGGTCCAACAGCTACACCACAAAGCACCTCTAGGGTGGGAAGACAGAACAGAAGGACATTTTTCTCAGGGCCCCAGAAGCCAGAGGCCCATAACACTTTCATTGGACAGAAAACTGGGTGCTGGTTGGGCTGTACACCTGGACACAATAAGGGAGAACTATGTGTGCTCCCCACCCCTGCCCCTGCCAACTTCTGGTGACTCTGACTCTAGACACCCCTGGCACTAACCATCCCATAGTCTCCATCTCCTCCATGCCCCTGTGGAATCCCTCTTGCTGCCTGTCAGGAGCACGCTATGCCAATAAACAAATGTGTGTCCTTCCACAGAGTCTGAACTTATTGAATAGCAATAAATTCACAAAGCTTAGCAGTTTCAATGGCTGCATCTTGTCATGTAACCCCACTACCTTGTAATCTGGCTGAAGCAGATGTGTGTGTGTGTGTGTGTGTGTGTGTGTGTGTGTGTGTGTGTTTATTTCAATCTTAATTACCAATATTAACTCCTATATGACACAGCACACAGTACACAGTAAGGAACCTGGGACTCTGAGCCATCACTCACGACCACCAGAGACAAGTTGCCATTCTCACTCCAACTACCCCTGCGTCCACTTTGGCCTGGGGAACTATGGGGGAAGGTGCTAACCTTGCCTTTCTTTCTGCAACTTCTCACATAGCCTGAGAAAAGTCATACTGTGGTCAGTGGACTTATTCTGGACCTGCGATGATGATCTGACGCATAAAAACCCACTAAGAACATCTGTTGTAATGATAGAGGGAAGAGAAAGCTTGGTCATCCCAGCAGCAGCTGGAAAACACACTTGTGACCATGACTCAGTGATAACCAGAGACAAGAAAAACTTCAGGTGGTAAGGCACAGCCAGGATCAGATTGTCTAATATGATATCCACACCAAAGACTGGACGTTTTGTAAGTCTAAGTGAGGGAGGGTGCATCCTAACCACTGTGTGTGACAGTGCGTGGCCCAGAGAACCGGACCTATAAAGAGATGGAGAACACACACTGTGGGCTGGGCATGTAGCTCTGCACCAGTACTTCCCTAACGAGCACCAGGCAATGGGATCATCTCAAGAGCCCTGGGGAAACAGTCAGGGTGGGGCTCAGGGAGAAGAAAAATCCATCTGTCTTTGCAAACGATCTGATAACATTGACAGAAAATTCAAGAAATTGCCCTTAGAAAAATCTGTGATAGCTATCAAATCATCTCACAAAGCTGTAGGCTGTGTGGCTGCAACAGCCACAAAAAAATCCATCGTGATGCTGCATCCAAGCCATGTAAAACTTGAAAAATAAAGTTTATAAAAGCATGCACCTGAGCAGAAAGCTAATAAGAAAAAGAAAGAAGAACACAGACATAAGCTGGGAGAAACTGCTGAACTAAATAAGTACTAAGTAGATGAATAGATGAGTGTTGGTCAGCATCTTTAAGATGTGCCTTTTCCTAAGTGGATGTACAGACGGCAAGTCATCCCCACCACAAACACATTCGTGGATATGGGCGCCTGCGTGTGAGCTAACAGACATACACGTATGTGCTGGTGAACACCCTTCATGGATGTGTCCAGACTTTAAGAGATTCTGAGATTTGAGGAGGGATGCGTCTGGAACACGGAGGGTGCTGGGTTAGAAACTGGCCATGGTCATGGTCAAAAGGAAGACAGCCTCCCAATGTGTTCTTAGAACCGAAACCAAGCCCATCTTTACCCAACAGTACCATGGACACAGAACTTCAAAAAAGCAAAATTTTCCTTTTTTTTTTTTGTCTCTGTCCTCCCTCGCAGCAGCATGCCTGGTTCTTCAATGACACAGGTCAGAGATAAACAGAAGAACCAGCAACAACAACAACAATGAGGAGGAGGCCGCCTCCTCATAGCTGAGGACTCCAGGGGACTAGGGAGGAAAGATGTAGACTGAACAAGGGTTGGCTGAGTGCCGAGGACTAGACCGCCCGACTGTAAGCCCGCCAGCTCTCATTTGCAATATGGGGATCCTGTAAGGATCTCACGAGATAAAGGCCTAGCAGCAGCAGTTCTGCAGATTGAGGTGTGGCTTCCTGATTTTACACACACTCAGGACACCTTTGAGAGGGTGACATTCCTCTGCTTTCTTTTGTATTGCTGTCCCGAGAGATTAAATTCTTGCTTTCTTTCCTTGACGATCCCAGAGAAAATGGTTTTACCCGGCATCGTGTGAGCACTAACACTAAGGACCGCTGGGCCCTGCAGACTGAATGGCCTTGAATCTCTCAAGCCCCTCCTCTCTGGGCGGCCCCTCCCAGGACTCCACAGTCAATAGATGGAATCCACGTCTCTCTGTGATTCTTGCCTCAGCAGAGCCACAAAGGCATGCAGCGGGATCCAGCATCTCATTTTTGTTTTCCCAGCCATCTTTTGTGGTGTGGCCTGGGAAAAGCCTTAATGAGCCTACCCCTCCACCACAGAAGTTCTTGTCGGAGGGAGGGGGCAGCTTCTTCCACCTGCGGGAGGGCAGGGAGGGCCGGGGGTGGGGAGAGGCGGGCATCCACTCAGGCTCGCTGGAACAATGCTGCCTTCAGCCGCCAAGGCTGTGGGGATGAGAGGCAAACAAGATGGCACAGAAGATTAAATTGATGTGAGAAAAGATATTCCAAAAGCCCAGCGGAGAAGCTATCCTGCTAAAATTTCAAGGCCAGCAAATGTGAAAATGCAGAGGAGGCCCCCTGAAGCCTGCCGGGCCCTGAAGGGAGGGCCCTGAAGCCTGAACTGCAGCTAGCGTGGGCTGCTAGGGCCATGCATTCTGTCCTCGTGTTCCTAAACAAATGTGGAATGATGGAGTTAATGTCAAAACCCTGAGTCATTGTGGTTTAACCAGCTACAGATGATGAAGGCAATCCAACTTTTAAAGCTGATAGGGAAGCCCACATTCCCCCAAACATGAAATCCCTCTGTGGGATAACCGGGAAATGGAGGGTGGGGACATGAAAAATGAAAGCAAGCTTTGAGGAGAGACAAGAAGTTCAGCATTCACTGGGTTCCTTTGGAATGCTGTGAAATTGCTAAAATTCAAATAAAAACAATCCATTATGTTTGCTGACCTCTAATTTGCTCCTGGGACGGCAGAAGGATGGACTGGGGTCCCTGTGACCTGTTTTTCAGGGTGCTACCACTTCTGATTCCCATGTGTCCACGCTCCCTCATGAGGTGTAACACCCCAAAAATGCTCAGCTGTTCTCGACATATGAGATGTAGATATTGAAAAGTGGGTTTTGCTTTGGGTAAGCTTGGTTTTGAGGGACAACAGAAGAGAAAGATGAATTATATATAGCAGCTTTTCCCTTGATTTGGGAAAATCCCTTCTATGATTTTATTAAATCTATTTGTATTCCTTTAGCCTGAACTCCTCTCTCTTCTATGCCAACGATTCATAGATTTCTTTTTTTGTGTGCATTACTCTTTTTTATTGCATTCGATTAGCTTATCTCACTGGAATCTTTTGCTCCTGCAGTGGGGATGTGAAGACAGGATGGGTGGAGAAGCTGAGCTCCCTTCCCAGGGGTAGGGGTGGTGGGGTGGAAGCTCTGAGTGGGCTGGACAGCGGTGAAGCAGCCAAGGGAAGGAAGCATTTGGCCCAGATTGGCTTAGGGAAAGCCTCAGATGGCATAAGGTACTCGGGCTTTCTGTTACATTTTATCATCATCATCATTATTATCTAAAAACAGTGTCCCACTAGTCGGGAGAAAAGAGCTTTGGGATCCTTTCAGCAGTGTGGACCTCAGGTCAACAGGAACAAAGGTGTTAAGCTCGAGCTTCCTCAAGCTCTCAGAAGGATTTCCCACCCTGCCTGTAAATGTTGATCTAGAGTGTCACCCAAAGACCCAAGCTTGGTCCTGGGCTGGCAGTGCTGTTGGGAGGAGGGACACACTTAGGAGGGACTAATCAGGAGTGTGCTTTTCTCCAAGGGTACTCGTCCTGCCCCTCCTGTGTGCACATTCTCTCTCCCCACTCCTTTGATCTCTCTCTCTTCCTCTCTCACCTCCCTCTTGCTCTTGCTCTCTTTCCCTCCCCCGTGTTTTGCCCTCTGTCTATGTACATCTCTCTCCCCACTTCCCAGCCTCATGAGGTGAGCAGCTTCCTCCTCCATGCGATCTCCACTGTACCTCAGCACAGACCCAGAATCAAAGCCATGCACTATAGACTGAGCCCTCTGAAAGTGGGCACAGAAGGGATTTTTTTCCCTCCATTGTGTCTCTCGGGTGCCTTGTTCCAGCAACAGCTGACTAGCACACCAATGTGCAGGTGCCATGAGGACAAACTGGATCTGTTTACTTGTCATTATTCACTCAACCGAGCACATAGTAAACCCTCCATTAACAGGCACTTTGGGCCATTGAGCTCCTAGACTCTGCTCTCTTCCCGCTCATGATCCACCTGCAGCCAGCAGAAGAAACCCCAAGTCTAAAACGTGTTCTGTACCCTTATCTGCTCACAGCAGTGAGTGTGGGATGAATAAATTTCCATAATGTCTTTTACTGTCAACAGACCCTTCTGAAATGGACAGGTTGAATCCATAGCAGCCTCGGAAAGGCTGGTGGATATCGAGGAACTCCTGGGCAGTAGATTTATGATACATGGTTTGTGAGAGCTGGGACTGGCTGGTGCACTCTAGGCTTTGTAAGTGGATATAGCAGGACAGCACGTCATTTCTTGTCGGAACTCTGAGAGCAGAACAGGAGGTTTAAAAACAGTCTGCTTCACGTGTATCTTGCTGCTTTTTATGGGCCTCACTGTTGAACCTGTCTTAACTTCTCTGAGGTGAACAAGGCACTGATGTTGGCCTTGAAAGGGAAGTCCCATCCTCTTGATATCAACTCCCATCTGCATGGTCTCCAGGGCAGGGCTCAGCTGCCTTCATGTCCCACTGTGAAATGTTACCGAGAGCCACACACAGGGAGTCACAGCCAGCGAGCACACAGCAGTTCCACACTCTTGTCCTCACATCATGATCTGGGAAACTTATGACCTTCGACAGTGCCAAACAGGAGGCTGGGAGGTGAGACGAAGGAGGACAGAGATCTTTGAGAGCTGGAGGGCCAAGGTTCCTGGGCAGGCAGTTAGCTCCCAGGGAGGCCTGAAGCCTGGCTCTAGCCTTACCTGCCTGGGGCCTCACTGTGGGGAGATGCAACTGTGCAGATCTCAAGTTTGCTCTGCAGGAAGGGCCTGGAACTTCCTGGTCCCTCCAGGCGCCTGATTCATCCTCTTAGAAACTATAGGATGTTCTGGGGCCTCCACACCCATAAGATTTCACACATCAACCACACACCTCAGAGAAAAGAATGGTTCTATATGTGTATTCAGGATAAAGGTACAGAGTAAACATCCCCACTGTTGATAAGTGAACAAGCTGGTGAAGTGACTGGTAGGTCTATATGTATATACATGCATCCACGTATGTATATACACATGCACATCCACATCCATGTAGGATGTACGCATACACACAAACACATGCATCCATGTAGGTATTGTGAGACTCCAAGGTAAATGCTGAAGGCTGTTCTTCATGTTTTCACTCCCTAATCATGTTTGTTTGACCCATCTGTATCTGATTACATGTGGGCGGGAGGTACCTGGGCAGGAAGTACGTCAGGATGTATGTTTACCCCTGATTGGGCCTGATGGGAAATTCAGTGAATTGTGGGTTTTGCCTTTTTAAGCTTCTGCAAAACGTGAGTCATGGCCATTTCCTGGAAACCCCAGAGTGGTCCTGGCCAGAGCCAGCCTCCTGGCCAGTGTTTAGTTAAATCTTGCTTCAAATTTGGCATAAGATTATGGTAGTAGTCTTACTTTTGACTGGTGGGATTAACAGCTTACACACATGTACACACACATCTATGTAGGTATACACACATGCATCCATATAGCTATAAGGCAAACGTACACACACATCATATATTCATTTATACATTTACATTCATGTTCATATATATGTACATATGCGTGCATAAAAGTATAAACATATGCACACACTTGCCCAAATATGTAAGTATGCATGTGCACATACATATTCACGTAACAGTTTATGTACACACAACACACATTTGTCTAAGGATACATATCACACAAATGTACACATAAATGCACATACATATGTTAACATATATTCACAGAACAAAGGAGCATTAAATGTTCTATTAGAAACACATGGTGTAGAACATCACACATTCTGCTCTGTTCCGCAGCCAACATCACTATGGGTTTGTCAGGAAAATGCCACCTGAGTCAGTTGTACACAACAGAGTCTGTTCCATGCCGACCTGCAGTTTACCCCACATGCTTATTGTAAGGTGAGCCCTTACTCCTTAGGTGGACAGTTGGGAAGTTTGACCCATATGGGCTTGTGGGTATCCAGGAACTCTGGGGTTCTGCAGAAATCCATGTACTGGGCTTCCAAAAAGAGACAGAGGAGGCTCTGTCTGCAGTGTGCTGAGAATTTCTGTCTGCAAAGACTCCCACTGGACAGAAACAACTGACCCCAACACCCCTGAACTGCCCAGTGCTCACTGAAGCCTGGGAGAGCAGGTACGAGTTGTGTGCCTTAGACATGGCTGCTGTGGATGAGCTCAGTGGTAAGGTGTAGACCTCTCTCTACACCATCCTGGGTGCTCCTCCTGGATTGCCCCTCAACCCTAGGTAGCTGTACTCAGTTGAATCATGTGTCCCCAAAAGACACATCTAAGTCCTAACCCTGGTGAGTGTGACCTCTCTTGGCAGTGGGGTCTCTGGACCTCAAGATGAGAGATGAGAGACTTTAGGCTGAAGTAGCAGTTGTGAAATGCCAGAGGTATCATCAGGAAAATTTTGGCAACAGGAAGCACTAACCTTCTACATCGACCCTAACTGGCTGTAATGAGGAGGGCAGGACAACACAAAGCATGAAGAGTTTGGGGACAAGTGAGCTGTGAACTGACCATAAGCAGAAATGCTTGAGCCCTTTAACCTACTGAGGCCATAAGTGGATATGGTGCTGTGATGGACTCCTGCCGGGGTTGTTTGTGGCTGCCGACATTCCTTTAGGACGTGGTGCAGCTTATGTTTGTTATCCAAGCTCTTAGCTGAATGATTTCTTATCTCTCTTTGCTCTGCTCTGACTTGGGACTAAATTTAGGATATACAGAATTCTGGTCTTATCAGCAGCAGCTAGGAGAGGCACAGGCAGACTCCTGAGCGTCTCTGGAAGGAAGGAGTGTGCCTCTGCGGGCACCATGTCCTATGGAAGAAAAGAGTGTGGTCTTGTGGACACCATGCCCTTTAGTGTGGTCCTGGGAGTTGCTTTGTTATGACACCCTGGGAGCTGGGTACCCTCCAGTGATAACAGCCTTCTTGTGAGGGAGGGAGCTGTCCTGGTTGTTTTTTGTCAACTTGACACAGCTAGAGTTATCTGAGAAAGGAACCTCAATTAGAAAAAAAAAAAAAAAAAGCCATCTACAGAGTGAGTTCTAGGACAACCAGAAACTCTGTCTCAAAAGAAAATGCCTTTATCATTTTTTTATATAGACTTATAGGCAAGTCTACAGCACATTTTCTTGATTAGTGATTGATGTGGATAAGCGCAGCCCATTCAGTGTGGGCAATGCCAACCGTGGGCAGGTGGTCCTGGGGTGTGTAAGAAAGCCAACTGAACAAGTCAGTAAAGCAGTGACCCATGGTCTCTGCCTCAGTTCTTGCCTCCGGGGTCCTGTCTTGAGTTTCTGCCCTGACTTCCCTCAGTGGTAGAGTGTGACCTGATTCCACAACAATCCCCAGCTGGCACACTGTTTTTTTCTCACCCATATCCCTGTGGTAGCAATGGTGTTCTTGCATGTTCATGGGTGTGTCTACACATGTGTGGACCTTTACACACACACACACACACACACAGCCAACTAAGAACCAATGCTACAAAGCCTCACAGGCCGCTACTCCCATCCAGCTTGACTGAGATAGGTAAACTGATAAGTACCACTTCTGTAATCACTGTGGGGCTGGTCAAATCTGCCCATCTCCCTCTAATTCCTGGATAAGATCTCCGGTTGTTACTATCCACATTGCTGTGACTAACCATCTGAGCAAAACAACTTGAGAGAGTAAGGTTTGTTTGTAGTTTCAGAGAGATTGCAGTCCATTGTGGAGTAAGGCTCAGAGGCTGGAGAGGCTCCGTCTGTGGCCACAGGAACAAGAGGCGGGGGTTGTTCACATCACGTCTAAACAAGAAGCGTAGAAAAGAAGGTTGGAACATGGTGAGCGTGAGCATCAAAGGCCTTGATGCCGACTTCTGCCAGCTAAACCCTATCTTCTAAAGCTCCATGGACTTTGAAAGAGTACCACAAGCTGGAAGCAGGGCAGAATCCTATGGGGACGTTGCCAGCCACCATCTCCAGGGAACTCAAACCGCTCTCTCAGGCTTCTCTTTGAGCCCCACCCAAGCTGTGTAGCTATTTCCTCCCAACAGAGACAGTCCCTTCTAGAGGGGAGAGGAAGACTTCAGAGACCCAGGAACTGAATGCAAGTTAAAACCCCAAGAACTGCTGAATACTACAAGATCCACACCATCTCCCAGGTTCTGTGACAGTGACAATTACCAGGCAGAGGAGACTCCACCTGCAGCTGCCTGTGGGGACCCATGAGTCCTAACCCATAGTAGGTCGGTGTTTCAGTGAGAAAGTCGCCTTTGAGTGAACCCCAACAAGATCACCGATTCATTAGCCATCTCTCTGATTTGTCACTGGTGCCCTATCTGGGGTAAAGTTTGTTCACATCTCCCTAGGGAAAGTCATACAACACCCCTCTGCCTTGAGTTCAATGTGCTCATCCCAACCCTTGTCCCACAAGGAGGAGGTGGCTCCTTCCTGGTTCTTGGTGGCCACTTCCTTCACTGTCCTGTGTCATTTAGCTTTAGAATGTAGCATTTACTGACACCCGAAATTCCTAATTTAATTTCTTCTTCCATGTTAAATAGGGGAGGGTGGGTTTCTTGTAACAAGGAGGCTGTTAGGTAGATGAAAGAATGTGAGATGGAGCAAACAAGAACGGTTGGAACTTGAGAGCAGAGACATGAGGCTGGGCTGGCTCTGACCTTGGCCTTTCTGCTGCACTGTTGTATCTCACTAGTGACTGGAATTGCAAATCAATGTCCCCAATCTGGAACTGTATTTCCCTCATCCGCCCACTCAGCTACCAGGCCAAAGGAAACCTGAGGTTCTGTGGAGAGTGAGGAGTGGCAGCCGAGGAGGCTTAAAGGAATGAAGAGACTTCAACTCCTTTGTCCCAATGCATGCAGGACATAGTCCAGAGTCAGATGATCTCGTTAAATGCGGTTCCCTGTTGCAAAAGTAGTTGTTCTAAAGGGACACAGGCTATCTCTATAGGGAGTTAGAGCTGCTGTCGTTTGGAGAGACCTAGGGGTGGGAATTTTCTTTTCAGCGAATGATTCATGGAATACATCTGGCTGAGTCCTTTGAGTTCCAAGCAGGAGCTGGAGACAATGTAACTGCATTTGAAACAGGATTTCATCACTGAAAGACATAAATGGTATGAGTCCACACTAGAGTTAAACTTTGAGCACCTGGATAGAGCTGGCATTGGATAAAAATCCTTCATTGAGCACATTTCCAAAGCAGACATGGAAGCTAACGAAGAAATCACTGTTGGCCAGAGGGTGTCTCCTCAGTAAACAAGTGAATCTGGGTGTCAGCAAACTGTGGACAGAAAGCCTACTCACAGTGACCCCCAGTGCCTGAGCATCAGATGTGCCCAGTGTGTTTGATGCACTGACTGAAAAGGGGGTGGAGCCAAGAAGGCTCTGGGAAACAAGGTGGCAGGCTGCATTGACAAGCACTTCAGCGGCTGGGAAGGACAGTGTTGTGGGTGGCGGGAGAGGGGGTGTTAAACCCTGGCTTAAGGAAAGATATCCACTCCCCAGGATAGGCTGGTACCCACCAGCACAGGCCAAGTCCTTGATTGTGACCTCTATGCAGAGGATGTTGAGATAGCCCCCTTGGGAGGACAGGGCCGAAGACCCCAGCCACTGGCTTTTAAGTGTGGCCTCGGGGTTTGGATTCTGCTTTTTAGTGGGGAAGTCCTGAGGGATCCCGAGCAGAGCCACAAGAACTAACGTTCCTGCAAAGGCTGAGCCATTCTAATCCTCCCCTTCTGTGCCTCTCCTGACCTCCAGCACCAGACCTCTTTCCGGGGCTCAAAAAATCTGAGATCAGTGAGCAAACCCAGAGGACCTGGAGCAGGGGTCTTGGGCTTCACACTCTCTCCCTGCAGTGGTGGACAGCTTCTCCAAACACCCAAGAACAAAGATGGCTGTGCCTCACTGGGGTGGGAGGGCTATTTGGGTCCAAGCCCCAAACTCATGTGATGAGCTATCAAACCCACATGTATCCATGCCCTTGAGAATTCCACTGTGGTGTGCATGGGAGTCCGCTACAGTCACTGCAGCAAAATGCCGTAACCCTGGTAACCTAAGCGGCAGAATCATTTCTCGGGCTGGGTAGATGGGTCAGCACTTACTGTGCAAGCACCAGGACCTGATTTAACATCTTCAATGCCCATGTAAAAAGCCAGGAGGCATGCCAGCACACATGCCTAGAACTACTATTTTACAGAGGTAGAAGAAGAAATACCACTAGGGAAGAAATGGCAGACGGGAGCTAAATGGCTCCACTCTATTCAGAGTAAAACACAGAATAAGAAAAGCAGACAGCCTAAGAATAAAAAACTGAAAATAAACTGATTTTTAATTAAAAAAAGTAGACAGCCAAAGCATATTGCTTAGTTTATACTTTCTTATTAGGTGTGTGCTTTCTCAGCCTTAAAGCTTGGAAATAGCATGGGATCCACTGGCTTAGTACATGCCACAGTGGTCTAGACAGGGTAGGAGAGAGCAGGCACTGGACACACACACATGCTCGCACGGTGATGCCCCAGCCTCTGAGATGCTGCATGGATAGTGAGGTCCCCAGGATTATAGCGCCCAATCATCACAGCCACCTTGGCTTTTGTAAGCACTCACTATTATGCCGGTACAGTGAGCCTGCTGCCCAAGGACACATTTCCCAGAATGCAGAGCGGTGGAGCTGGGACTATTATAGAAAGTGTCCCGCCTCCCAATTCCTCAGCCCTGACTTCTGTGTCCCCTGAGGGTGACTGTGGGAGTGATTTCAACCTGCCACACTGACGGTGCCTCTCTCTGCTCTGTCCACCTGTGAAGTCCCATTTCCACTGTTTCTCCTGTTGGCCTGAAATGAGCAGTCTCCATGAGACTCTCCCAGATTCAAGTGATCTCTCATGGCCTTCTGAAAAGCTGTAAACATCTTAGCTTCCCAGTCTGTCCTGGGCTTGAGGGAGAAAATCAAATATCTCCTTCCCAAACAGATCAGAAAACCTGACATTGGTCAGAATTAGCCATGGTTTTCTGAACAAAAAAAATGTCCTAGAAACAAACAGGATTTCAGGACCAAGAAGGGTTCTGTCCTGTCTCCAGCAGCCAGGGTGAGCCATGGTCATCAGCAAGCCCATGTGTGTCCACACAGGCTACTGGTTAGTTCAGTCCCCCTTTGCCTTATTTGTGCATAATTTAACAGCCTTCAGACTTAGGACCGGCTGAGGGTTTGGCTGTTGTGATTGGCTGAGGCTCAGTTGCTTGGTTACCATGGTAATACTTCATTTGGATACAGCCTGCTTACATATCAAGATAGATTGCAGGTCACTATACGGAGGCCTCTTTGGGCCAAATTTTGTCATTCAAGTATGAGAGGCCAATTTAAACCACATTAAAAGGCTTCCATTTGTTCTTGTTTCTGTGTTTGTTTCATGCATTTTTAGTGGATTTCAGGTTCACATAATTGAATGAGTCTCTATCCTTGATGGCACTTGGCCACCTTGGCCTCTTACATTTCTTTCTTTTGTCATGCAATGGGAGCCAGAGACTCAGACACTACATTTACCTCAAAGTTGGCAGCCACCACCCAGGCTTCTACCCCTCCTCTGTGCCCACACTTCATGGCCTCCTCACCCAACTCTCACCTGTCCACAGGTGGCCCCATCCTGAGGCCTGTGTGCAGTGAATATTTTTACAGAGTTGCAGTTGTCTGTCTCTGTCAGGGTGAGTCTAGCCACGCGTGCGCGATGTTGTTAGCATTTGCTGGGTTTTATGCTTGCTTGTTGTTTGTTTTGTGTTTTGTAAAACTGGAGACTGGCCTGAGGACTGCACAGAGGCCACACAAATACTCCACAGCTGCACTGTACCCTTCTCCATTTATAGTTTTCTTTCTTTCCTTTTTTTTTTTTTTTTTTGAGACAGAGTCTGCTAAGTTACCTAGGCTGGCCTTAAACACATTCTGTTCTTCAGGTACGTCTTTTGGTCAACCTTCCTCAGCCTCCTGGATAGCCACAGGCCTGTGCCACCAGGCCCGACTGTGCTCCATTTCTAAAAGATATGTTTCAAGTCCGTAGAACCAGAGTTTAGTCTCCATCCTGCAGAAGCTGGAGATGTCACCTGCTGGCATGCCTCCACTGAGCCCAAGGCGCCTCCAGTTCAACACCTTGAAGGTTTGGAGTGTTTTTTAGACGTAAGAACCAAATCCATAAGTAATTAGTGTTGTTGTTGTTTTTTTTAATAACATCTTCCCGCATGTGACATAGAAACTCTGAACTTAGATGATCTAGGTTAGGCAGTTTCTTGACTGTGTTGAACTACGTTAAAGGGAATTCTAAAAATGTATTGATTTTGGTTCCCCAAGTTTTTACCCCATTTCTGTTGACCCAGGCTGCTAACCTGGACGTTAATTTTGTTTCCAAACAGTGCACTTGCCTTGTGATGGCTGTCTCCTGACTGGCCAGCCTGGGATTATCTGAGGCTAATATGAAGAGGTAAATTCCAAAGCTTTTGAAAGGCTCACGGGATGAACTTGGCAGGGGTCTACATTTGGGGCACATTTACTGAGCTGTGATTGAAGAGACAGAGTATTTAAATCTACTTTAATTTAGAAATAAATCACTTCTGGGAAGAGAGAGTTGTGGATTAAAGACAATTACAGGAACCCTTATGACTTACACTCTCATGTGATTCATGTAATAAATTGGAGGATTAAAAACCCTCAGATTCCTCATAAATACCCCAACCACGGTTAATAAGAAGGCATCCTTCATGTTGCACACACTACCCAAGCAGTGAAAATTCATTAAACACTCCCAGTTTACCATCAAACTGAAAGCAACTCTGTACCCAGGACTCAAAGTTGCAATCATAATCTCAAAACTTCAGTCTGGCTCAATCAGCACACTCTGAAGACATGTGGCAGAGCCAGCAACAGCCCTGGAGATGAACAAACAGACGAGCTGGAGCTTCTCAATCTACAGTTTCCAGGGCATCATTAACAACACCAACTGTGCAGCGGTTTAAAATACTCTCCTGACCTTTCCCTTTGATGGCTTGGATTCAGCACCTCAGATTAGAAATGTCCCCAAGGTCCGGAGATGTCGCTTATCTCTGGTAAGCTTGCTGTTTCTGGCCTGTGGGGCCTGACAGTGCAGATGGCTAGGCACTCTCTGGCCATCATGACACTCTGCAGATCCCATGCATCTGACAGGATGGCCTTCCACCCTCCATCACCCATCTGATGGAGATGGATGGTCAGCAAGCAGGCAGCTCTTTTCTTCAGAGGCGTCAGAACAGCAGGGGTGAGGCTAGCACAGCAGGGGTGAGGCAGCCACAGCAGGCCAGGGAACAGGCGTGCAACCTGAAGGAGAAGCCCTACCAAATGTCCTGTCAACACACTATTTTCCTAACTTTATTTTCCATTCTACCATAGAGCACGCGAATTCCAGGAACAGTGAGGCACAGTGTGTCTGGTGTAGTCCCATGGCCCTGGAGGACCTTTTGGTTCCTGTGGTCCAGGGTTTTAGCAGGGGGAATGTCCGGAACTTTTGTGTGTGAAGGCACGTAGAATCAGCATTTCTACATGTCCCAATACTCGAGTTGTCTGGTGTGTCTTAAAGAAATCATGATGTGGCACAGGGGGGCTACTATGAAGGGCACATTTGTCAGAGCAAAATGGAACAGGACCTGGACATGGTCCCTTCCTCTACTGGGGTTTTGATCTTGGCATGGAGAGATGGTGCTGGTGACCACATGGTGAGCTGTGGGCCAGTCCAAAGCCTCAAGCCCACAGGTTTCTGATGACTCACCAGGACAAAGGCCTGGAGCTGTGGAAGGAAGAACTCAGTGAACTAGGGCCTCCTTTGGCTCACCTCAGTCCTGTGCTGCGTCCTGGAGCCTTTGTCTCCACTGATTTAGTTATTCAAAGTCAAGGCTCGCAGAAGTTAAATTCAAACCTACTCAAAACAGTGAAACATCTAAATGAAATCCAACCCATGATTTCTGCATACTAAAATTTTCTCCTCAGAAAATAAAAGTGAAATTAGATAAGGTAGCTAAATTTATCAAAAACAAAAACTCTTCGTGTGTGTGTGTGTGTGTGTGTGTGTGTGTGTGTGTGTGTGTGTGTATACACACATGTGTATGTGTGCAGTGTGTGTATGTGCCCATAAAGGCCAGAAAGAGGATGTCAGATCCCTTGGAGCTGGAGTTACAGGTTGTTGTGAGCTGTACAACTTGGATGCTAGGAACCAAACTCCAGTCTTCTGAAAAGACAGAGGAATTCTTAACCACTAAGCCATCTCTGCAGCTCTGCCCAGTCAAATTCGAATTTCAGATTTATAACCAATACACTTTTAGTATAAATCGACCCGTGTAACGTTTGGCGCATGCTTCAGCATGTTGAAGTGTTTTTTCATCATCTGTCTGGGATTCCCAGTGGACAGTCATCTCACTGTGTGGCCACCTGAGGAAGAGTACTTCACAGTGAGAAAGGAGGCCTCCATGACCAAGGAGCCTCCCCTCCACCCGTCACCTCTCAGCCCTCACTCCCGGAGTCACACATAAAATGTTTATAGACAGCACCAACCACAAAGGGAAAGAGAGATCCCACCACAGGACCAGTTTGTCTTTCTCACTGCCACCTTGGCCTCTCAGCTGGGAGAGCAGGGTCAGGAGGCGCGTGCCTGGCCCCTCCTCTCTGGGGGACCTTGTCGCATGTTCCTCTGAGCATGCTCTTGAAGAAACATGGTCTGGTCTCCTCCCAGGAAGCCTTAGTGCACCTTCCTGGAGCCACCGCTACCAAGAAATCCCTGTCAGGAGAAAAGTCAAGCCTACCTGTTAATTTATTAAGAAAGCTCTGAAGTGCCACAGCCAGCTAGCCCTGAATCAGCCTCCTAGGCTGCCACAAAGACCATCCCAGGGGCCTTAGGGCAGTTGAGATCCACCCTCCCAGAGCTCTAGAGCCACAGGCTGAACTGGTGGTAGAAATAGGGCTTCATTCTGAGACTGGGGGAATCCTCATCCACGGGTCAGTCCCAAGTGGCATTTCTCCTTCTTCTTCTTCTTCTTCTTCTTCTTCTTCTTCTTCTTCTTCTTCTTCTTCTTCTTCTTCTTCTCCTCCTCCTTCTCCTTCTCCTTCTCCTCCTCCTTCTCCTTCTCCTTCTCCTTCTCCTTCTCCTTCTCCTTCTCCTTCTCCTTCTCCTTCTCCTTCTCCTTCTCCTTCTCCTCCTTCTCCTCCTCCTCCTCCTCCTCCTCCTCCTTCTCCTCCTCCTTCTTCTCCTCCTCCTTCTTCTTCTCCTCCTTCTTCTTCCTCTTCTTCTTCTCCTCCTCCTCCTCCTCCTTCTTCTTCTTCTCCTCCTCCTTCTCCTCCTTCTCCTCCTTCTCCTTCCTCGCCTTCCTCTCCTTCCTCTTCCTCCCCTTCCTTCTTCTTCCTTCTTCTTCTTCCTCTTCCTCCTCTTCCTCCTTTTTCTTCTTTTGGTTTCTTGAGACAGGGTTTCTCTGTGTATCTTTGAAGCCTTTCCTGGAACTTGCTTTGTGGGCCAGTCTGGCCTTGAACTCACAGAGATCCGCCTGCCTCTACTTCCCGAGTGCTGGGATTAAAGGCGTGTGTCACCACGACCAGCTGCATGTCCACTTCTTATAAGTAGGAAAACGAAACAAAACAAAGAACCAGACATTACTGACAAATGCCATCAGGTGTACATCCTTCTCTTCCAGTGCACAGCTCCAACAAGCACAAAACTTCCCATTGTTTTCTGTAATACAAGGAAGTAAATAGACAACGCCGAGGAAGCCACAGTGATGGATTTACACCTCTTAGCATCTGGGGCCTTAGTGAGCTCTTCTATTTAGTCACAGATCTGTCTGTGCCTCAGTTGCCCACAGGGTTGTGATTTCTCAGATCGTTTTTGCTTTCAGAATCAGGTATTCCTGCCTTGTCACATAACTAGCTTAGGCCCATGAAGAGTAGGGAAGCTCCTCTCCGAAGCCAAGCCACCATGGTGTTTTGGCAAGCCACTGGGTCCCTCCTGTAAGCAGTGGTACCACTGTTTGCGATCTTCATAGATGCAAAGAAGCATTCCAGAAATCATTCTCTTTTGTTCTTTTCTTAGTCAGCATTTGTATTTATGTGATATCCGATGATTTTTTTTCCTTTGGCTAGGGATGGAACACGGGGCCTTTCATTTTCTGGGTGCATGCTCTTCCACTGAGCTCTATCCCCAGACCTTAGGTTGCTTGGTTGGTTTTGCTACTTAGCACAGGCTGGCCTTGAATTGTAAGTTTCTTACCTCACCTCTCTGAGTGATGAGATTACCTACTCAGCTGCGTGTGGTATTTTGATATGTGTACATGGTTTGATAGTCAGTCTAGCCGGGCAGTGGTGGTGCATGTGTTTAATCCCAGCACTTAGGAAGCCGAGCCAGGTGGATATCTGTGAGTTCGAGGCCAGCCTGGTCTACAGAGTGAGATCCAGGACAGCCACCAAAACTACACAGAGAAACCCTGTCTCGAAAAATCGAGAGAAAAAAAAAAGTCAGTCTAAGCATATTGACCTCCATAAATAATTAACACTTTTTTTGTTTGGTTGGTTTGTCTTTGAGACAGGGTCTCACTCTATAGCCCAGCATGGCCTAGAACTCACTATGTAACTTCAGTTGGCTTCAGAACGGCCAGGGCAGTTCTCCTAAGTTAGCATCCTAAATTCTGAGGGTATAGGTGTGAGCCACCACACTTAGCTGTTTATCATTTCTTTGTATCAGAAAGTTTAAAAATCCTTCCTTGCAGGGCTGGAGAGATGGCTCAGCAGTAAGAGCAGTGGATTCAGTTCCCAGAACTCACTTGGCAGCCCACAAGCATCTGTAACTCCAGGTCCAAGGGATCCAACACCCACTTCTGGCCTCTTCAGGCACCAGCCCCAAAGGCAAGGCACAGAAATACAGGCAGGGAAAACATCCATGTACATAAAACAAATGAAAACTTGGAATTCCTTCCTTGTTGCTTTCATGAAACATTCTGCACATTTTCATGACCCGTCACCACCCACTGTGTGGCATCCCTCCAGACACATTTCATCCTACCTGGAATTTAGTATTAATATTGGCTCCTCCACTCCATGAATAGGTGTGTGGGAAGGAAGGGTGTCTGTCTGGGTTTCTTTTTCTGTTTTAATAATTCTGATTAAAATACTCTGACAAAAATACTTAAGGGTGAAAGGGTTTATTTTAGCTCACAGCTCAAGGTAGAGTCCATCACGGCGGGGCAGTCAAGGCAGCGGAGCAGCTGGCCACACTGCATCCTCAGACAGAAGTGGACAATGGATGGAGCATGTTGATTTTTAGAGGCTGCCCATTTGCTGACTTGGGAGCCTTGTTTGTTTAGAATGTAGTTTGGGGGCTCTGGGGAGAAAAGACGATGTCATCTAAAAGCAGTGTCCTCCTTTCCTTGGATACACTAAACATGTGGCATGTATCACATATGTGGGGGGTGGGGGAGGGGCCACAGGGTTGGGCTGATCTTTATGTCATTGGAATAGGGGCTCACTCTTAATTTTATCATTACATTTGTTTTCACAGGTGCTGGCAAAACCAGGTCCCGACATCAGGTTAACGACATTGCTGTAGATTGTTCGATGCTAAGTGTGAGGAAGAAACAGAAAAGCTACTTGGTGAATGGAGGGCCTGGGCTGCTGTGGTGGGCCTCTTTTTAGCCATCTGGTTGATGTCATTTCCCATGATAAACCAGCACAGACAATGCCTTGTGAGGAACTGCTGGTGCCATCTGACCCTTGAAAAGGATCGCGTTTATCTTTTAGTGACAGGGAGCAGAGCAGGGCAGAAGCATCTGTGATTGAAATGGGAGTGATTGGTGGTGTTCAGTCAGCCATGAGATGTGGCAGCAAGGATTTAGATCAAGATGTTGGCTCCAGAATGATCTCTGTCACCTTGGGCAAGCTTCATGGTCTTTCCTGCTCTCATTTCCCACATACAGTGCAAGACTCTCAAGCTTGTACCCAGAACCCGTGTCCTACCTTTGATTTTTTGAGAAACACCATGCTTGCAGGTGGAGTCTCACTTAGAAGGTCCTAGGAAGTTCAGGATGTTAAAAAATGAAGCGTATCCAGATAAGAAAAGGGAAAATTCCTTTCAGATCACCTGATCTCACAAACAGAAAAACCCCTAAACTATACCCCAGACTCTCCACATGTGGACCTGAAGGTGGGTCTTGGCACCCACTCTGCTCTTGGACCAGGTTGTTTGGAGACACCGCCATGGCATCTCAGAGAAGCTTCCGTCTCTAGCTCAACCTTGGCTGCAAACCAGAGCTTTCACTTGATATTAGACCCTGTTAAACACCCCACCAAGACACAGGACTGTTGGCCACGTGGCCAGTCAGCTCAATTAGTAACTCAAATGGCCAGCAGGGTCTTCCTCATGCAGGTGTTGAAAACCATCAGAACAAAATGGGAAGGCCAGGAAAGACCCAGTGTGGGAAGAGTGCAGAGAACTCACCAAGGCTGATGTGTAGAGAACATGTAAACATCAGGAAGCCAGCACATCATCTAGAGGGAAAATGGCAAAGACCTTGAGCCTGCACACACAACCATGAACTCCAAACTGTGTGTGTGTGTGTGTGTTGGGGGGTCAGTGGTGTGGGTGGACTCGTGTGGCCTGTGCATGTTACATGTGTGTGTGCATGGTGTGGTATGTGTGTGTGCCACGGAAGAGAAATGCAAAATAAAACCACAATAAAGCATTCTCAGCAACCAGGCAGGTACAGAAGGAAAGGCTTCACATGGCTGTTTTCCAGATGAAGGGAAGATGGCATCTTACACCCTGTTGGTGGGATGTAAGTTGATGAAATCCTCAGTACCACGTATAAAAGCCTGTAATTTTCCAAGGCCCAGCTCCACTCCTGGAATTATCAATGGTGGCAGCAATTTTCAAACATTTGGGTTCAGGACCACTTCACATTCTAAGAAACATTTCACTCCCAAAAGCTTTCGGTGATATGGGTTCCATGGATATTCACAATGCCAACAGTTAAAATTAGGGCTTTTCCATGTATGTGCACTTGTGGAGGTCAGAGGTCAACCTCCGGTGTTTTTCTTCTGTCTCTGTCTCCCTGTCCTTGTTGAGATAGGTCCTCTATCTCTAAGAGCTTGCCTGGTATGTTAGCTGGCTGGCCGATGAGCCCCTGGGATCTGTCTGGCTCCATCTCACCAGTCCAGGGATGATGAGTTTGTGCCATCACACTCGGTCTGGGTTTTTTTGTTTGGGGTTTTTTGTTGTTTTTGTTTTTCATTTGTTTCGTTGGGGGTGTTTTTTAATTTGTTTGTTTGTTTTTTAAGACAGGGCTTCTCTATGTAGTCTTGGCTGTCCTGGATCTCACTCTGTAGACCAGGCTGGCCTCAAACTCACAGAGATCTTGCCTGCCTCTGCCTCCCAGTGCTGGGATTAAGGGCATGCACCACTGCCAGGCTGTTTTGTTTTCTTAACATGAGTATTAAGAGTTACTCAGGTCCTCATACTTGCAAGACAAGCACTTTCCTGGGTAAGCTCTCTCCCAGCCTTGCTAAAATGAAAAATCTAAAAGATATTCACAATATTATAAAATAATAACTCAGACACATGAAAATACACTGTTAAAAATCAGTGAAAAGAGGACACACCACTTTACACTCTATGGTAATTTTAATGTGTGGGCTAACAGAAGAGAGCTGGATTCCAGTTTGTTCTTGCTTTAGTTGACATCTGTGGGGAGAAGATAAGGCCTTGCTTAGGATTGGAGCTGGGAAAGAAAGCCCCGTGAGGTGGTCTAGGGATCAGCAGGGATGGGCTTTGAGAGGCTGAGTCTGGGCAGTTGGCCATTTGTGAAATCATGGTATCCCTTGCACAAACAGGGTTAAAAGCAAAGGATTGGCAGCCATCCAAACGCTCCTTACAGGGGTCTGGCTGAATAAGTTACAGCCCCTTTATAGAAGGGGATTCTATGCAGTCATTAAGATGGCGCAGCCGCTGTGTATGCGCTGGTGCACACTTATCTCCAAAGGATGTGGCGATGCAGTGTGGAGATGAAGGAAGCGCCGCTGGGTACACAACAGAAAGCCAGCAGGGCCGGCTGCCCTTACATCAGCACCATGCTCTCCTCTGGGCTGGTGTGAGCAGTCTACACACATGCTGTTCCTAGTGTGTCCTTCATTCCTGCTAATTGTAGTGTGTGTGTGTGTGTGTGTGTGTGTGTGTGTGTGTGTGAGAGAGAGAGAGAGAGAGAGAGACAGAGAGACAGAGAGAGAGAGAGAGAGACAGACAGACAGACAGACAGATAGACAGACAGACAGACAGACTCAGCCAAAGAATTAACTAATTAAGCAACACAAGTGAAAAATTTAACCTATATTGCAGGTTATTCTAAAAATGAAGAACATAAGTGCATGGGAAAGCACCCAGCCCATTGAATACACAAATGAAAGCTATTATAATAATGAGGATAATTATTATTATTAAATAACAGAACAGTCCCAGTTCTCTTGTTTAATTTCCAGACCCTCCCCTCCTCAGGGCTCCATATTAGAACAGGTCCCTACTTGTCTCTCTTGAGGAGATCCTGGGCCCGTCTGAAGGGCACAGGGCAGCACCAGCCTCATACCCCCAGTTAAGCTGTTATTATGAACTGTTAAACATCTCCCGTCAGTACGGCTGCTGCTCAGATCACTGCCGACTGCTGTCTTCCTTTTTCCCATGGGTTATGTCATCAACCCCCATTAGAGAAAGCTGTCTCAAGCCCAGGGTCTTTTTTTACTTTGGGTGTGTCCATTCTCTAAGGATTTGCCTCTATCTGGAGGCTCTTACCCTTCCCTAGATGCACTTGTGACTGTCCCATTGACAACGTTAAGTCCCCAGCACACAATAAAGGTCTTGTTCCACTTTGCTTGCTCCTGGTTATTTCAGATCTCAGACAACACAGACGCTTACTCCCACTGTTACGCAACACCCACATCTAAATTTAAGATCCAGTCTGTTGAGGAAAAATGTCACACCCACAAAAAAAAAAATTAAAATTACCTTATTCCACATTTAAAACAGATGAAGCAAGAGTGAGTCTCGGACAACACACCGCTCAATGTACCGTATCCAGACTCGTGTGGGTCCCGCTCGGCTGTGGGGTCCCCACTCCCATCCTCGCCCCTCCCCACATTCTGTCTTCACATTTGTGTGATCCCTGTGACTTCTTCCTCCCCAGAGCCTGACATGGGTAAAATTCATAAGGTTTTGGAATCTGACTTGTTAGTTGCCTAGTTTGTCTGGCCTGGTCCCGTGTGATGTTTGCTGGGACTTTTGGACTATTTATTCTCCAGTGTGCGGTTGTGTACTCGCCCACACACCCACTGACTCACTCACTCACTCATTCATTCATTCATGGTCCATGGTCCATTGAACATCATTCCCTGTGGGTTTTTTTTTTTGTTTTTTTTTTTGTCAACTTGACAGAATGTGGAATGTTTTGGGAGATGGGTCTCTGAGCAGGTCTACAGGGGATTATCTTGATTAATTGAGGTGGGAAGACCTCTGTTCTGAGTGGCACCATTACTTGGTCAGAGTATCCTGGACTGTACACACATAGAGAGAGCAAGCTGGCTGCGTACGAGCAAGGATACATCCCTTGCTCGCTGCTTCTTGACTGTTAAATTTCTGAGGCACCATGAAGAAAGAAGGCCGCAAGAGACCAGAGTCTGAGTTTCAACAGATGGGACTGCGTTTATTAGCACACAGAGAGGGGTAGATTCTCTCCCAGGGAAAATGGAGGGGTCTGCCAGGGGTAAAGCCTGGCTGTGACTCTTTATAGGAGTGGGGTGAGGGGCTTGGGAATAAGGGAGCTACTGCAACAGAGCCCATGTTTCTCCCCTGCTCTCTTCCCCTCCTGGAACTCTTTGCCTGAGGGAGACAGGCCGTCTCTACAGACATTCCTTTCTGTGCTAACCGGCAAAGCTGAGAAAAGTCATGTGCAGTCTCCGAGGAGTCCTGTCTCATCACAGGGGAGCTCTACCTTGACTGTGGTTGCAATGTGACCTGACCCTGTGTGCCTGTCCCTGCCTCTGTGATCACTCTGCAGTGAGGGACAAGTGGCGTTCGTCAGAGTATTTTATCACAGCAATAGTAAGGAAACTGAGATGCTGAAGAAAGATGGGAAGGACGAGATGTGACCCAATGGCAGACTCCAGTTATTCCGACACCCGATTCCCTTCAAGTGCATCCTTTCTGTGGGCTTTTTCTGATAATCATAAAAATTGCATTCCTTTCTTTGGTCTGATCTTGAGTTTAAAAAAAAAAACACTGTTGCAAAAGCCACACAAAAGTAAGGTATTTCCAGAAGAAAATTATCTTGATTTTTGAAAGCTGCATGTGATTTTCTTCAAAGATGGAATCAGCATGAAGCTTGAGTCCATTGATTCTGCGGCTTCCTATGACTCAAGAGCCGATCTCCACAGCAGGTTGCCTGTGCTAGGCTGACTTCAACATCTCCAGAAGATGAGAGTCAGCTTCCTTCAGTGCAGCAGAGGGCCAGGGGCATGTCTACACTCAGGGGAGATGGACTGGAAAGAGAGGACTTGCTGGCAAAACTGACTCAAACGCGTTTCTTCTCTCTGCCCTCTAAGGCAGACTTAGGGGACACTCCAGTCAGAATTCCAATCAGAACCAATTACTCAGCCCGAGAGAAAATTCTTGAAACTCTGAGGAAGCCTTTACAAAGGTTCCATCTTTAAGTGTAGGGCAATGGGTTAATAGAGCCTCTGCCTGTTAGATTTGGACGTCGTTAACCCTGAAACCGATCGATTCATAAAGGAATTATTGTTTGAATAATTAAAAATAGACTTCAAGAACCCATTCTCCTTCGTGGAAAAAATCATTTCTTGGTTCTAGAATTCTAAAGAGAGCCAGTTAAGATCCTTAATGAAACAAAACAGCATTTAAGAAACTCCTAGATTCAGGTACTGGGGACTTGAATCTACTATACAAACAAGTTGTCATGTAGATGAGGCATGGTTTGGAGACCTGCAGAAATTGCCTGCCTAGACTTCCTTTTGCAGAGAGTAATCATTTTGCAGTGGGTTTGACATCACTAGCCAGAGGACATTGCCCCTGTCCCTGTCCTCGTAGAAGACAGCAATTCTCATAGGTGGACAGGGTCTTTGCCAAGTTCCTCTCTTCAGTGGATACTTAGGGAGGCGGTAAGTCCCAGGAGTCTCTCACTGCTGATGAAGAAATCTGGAATTTGCTTTCTCTAGGAGTTCATAGGAAAGGCACCCTGCAGCAGAACAATTGTAAGAATGTGATGTTAGCATTTGGCTGCAGCTCAGGCCACAGTTGTCTGCAGCAGCTTTCTCTCCCCTTTCAAGGAAGCAGACAGGCACCAACCCAGCCCCTCTCTGTGAGTCCTGAGCTAACAGAAGACCCCAGGACCGAGGATCTCTCACCTGGGAAGTGAGTGAACATCAAAAGGGATATTGATTCTGTTCACTCTCTGCTCCCACGCCCTTCCCTGCCTCCAGCCTGGGAATCAGAAAACTTGCTGCCCACTCTGTCTGTAAGACCCCCTGTCCTCAGAGGGCTCAGAAGAGACTCCTCTCCTGCTGTGTGGACTCTGATTCATCTCTGCAGAGACCCTTTCATGCTGTTGCCTCTCTGTCTGTTCATGGCATTAGTAACTCTTCTAATAAACTCCTTAGTCCCCAGTAATCTCTCAGTGTCCCTCTTGAACACCCCACCACCACCACCATCCAAAACCCAACAGTAACTGGCCATTTTCTCGGTGGTTGGTGTTTCCCGGGAGGTAAATAACTGCAGGTAACAGCTAACAGGATTTTGATGTTTAAGAACCAAGACTTGGTGTTAGCAGGGCTAGTTCCTCAAGGGAGTGGCCAGATGTGGTAATGTGATAGGATTGAAGATGGGAAGACACACCCACCCTGGAAGTGCACACCCTTTAGAACATCAGCATAGCTCTAACTGTGGGGCACTCCCTATGAAATGCCAGCTGCCCCTTGTAGGACTTTCTTGACCAGCCACCACCTGGCTGGCTGGCTGGCTGGCTGCTCACAGCCACAGCTGGACTTGACAATGTGAAAAAAAGGAAGGTTTTTCTCAGAAGACACTGAGTGTTAACTTTAGTTGAGCATGTTGGCTGCTGATTCTCTGGAATAATTGGCAACTGCATCAGTTTCTTATTCCTATTCTAAGAAGGTAATGTCAGACTCTAGCTGCTGCTCTGGTCACAATATCTGCAGCAGCCACCTCTCCTTCACAGACACTGACAGGCATCCTGCAGAGTCCCTGTCTGTGAGTCCCTAGCTAACAGACATCCCAATGCCAGGATGTCTCACCTGGGAAGTCAGTTTCCATCATATTAGCAGCCATACAGCCTGCCCTCCCCTGCCTCCTGCCTAGGAATCAATAGTCTGGTTGCAGGCTTGTACTACAAGACATCCCCTACCTTCAGAAAACATGTGAAGACACCCCTGACTTCTGCTATGTAGACCCTAATTTCCTCTCTTCAAAGCCCCCAGCACGCTGTCTGTCTCTGGTGCAGGGTCCTGAAAGATCCTTGGAGTCCCACTTGCTCTTGCCTCTCTGCCTGTCCATGGCTTTAATAACTTACATTAAAAAATTCCTCACTCCCCAGTGACCCATTTCAACATCCCTCTTAAGCTCCCCTCCCTTCATTCAAAGCCTTTCATCTGTTACTTAAAAATCATCACAAATTTAGTCATTTGAAACAACATAAATTTATAGTTTTACAGTTTGGGAAATCTGAAATCAAGTCAAAAAGACTGCATTCCTAGAAGAGGGCTTCTAGAAGCTCTCAGAAGCTTTGGACTTGTGGACTTTCCTAACATCACTTTCTCTTCTTGCTTTATCATGCTTTTGTGCTCTCTCTCTCCCTCCCTCCCTCCCTCCCTCCCTCCCTCCCTCCCTCCCTCCCCCTTTCTCTCCTCTTTTTCCTGTTCTCTACTGACCATAGAAAATGGGATGGTCAATGACTGTCTATAAGACCACCTAAGAGACACACTTCTGGGCATGTCTGTGGTTGTCTCCATTGTCTCCAGAGAGGCTTAACTGATGAGGAAAGACCCATGGCATCCCCCGAATGAAGCAGCACTCTGTGGTCTAGGGTCCCACACTGAAGGGGAAGGGGAAGAAGAGAAGAGCACCAGCACTCTACCCACTCCGCTTTGTGACTTCAGTCACAATCTGCTCTACCACTTTATGCTCCTGCCACCCCGCCTTCTCACCGTGGTCCCTCAAACCGTGGGGCAGGCAAAACAAAGCCTTCCTTCCGTCAGCGGTTTTTCCCAGGCATTTTATCACAGCAGAGATGTGCCACTGAGCCACACCCCAGTCCACAGTCTTTACTTCTATGTGACCCTCTTGTTCTCGTTATTTGGATGCTTGTGATTCTGTTGCCCCACCCACCCCCACCCCAAGATAATCTCTCATCCCAGATGCTTGCCTTCACACAACTGTGGAGCCCTTTCCTCCTCACTGGGCATTGGTGTTGGGCATCAGGGTGAGGACCATGTTCATGGGGATAGTCCACCACCTGCAGAGCAGTTTGCCAGCACCCATCCCTCCTCACCAAAGTCTTCCACCAGGCTCTCTTTCCGCCCTTATTCTCATATAGCTGCTCGAGGTAGATGGAAAGAAGCTTCACATTTCCTTGGCTTTTGTGGGTTAGTCCACAGGTTTGGCAATTGAGATGCAGTTGTGGGCAGTTCCAGCAGAGAACAGATTACAGCTAGTGAGAACGCTGGAATACCTCAGCTTTCATCAGGGAAGTGAAGCTGCCTCCAGCGCAGGCAGTGGGGATTTTCAGATCTGGGGGTTCAGGGACCTCACTGTGGGAGAACTCTCATGTGTTGAAAAGCAGTGTATTTCCTGGTTCTCTTTTGTTTTGCCCTTGCTGCCTTTGGAATGGGAATGTTCTTCATTAGGAGCTCTAAGGGTGTTTCTGGCCAGACTCTCTTCATTTTGCAGGCCCATCCCTGTGTGTCTGGATGCTTAGACTCCCAGGGCTGTCCATTTCCTGTCTGTAGCTAGTGTGAGAACTGAAGGGCCCCACCACATGTTTCTAAGCAAATAAAAACACACAAAATACACAAACATATACGTATACCACACATACACCACATTCATACAGCACTCATAAATCCACACATCAAGTCAGGCATACATACACACACATGCACACCATACACATATATCACATACACAACTACACATCACACATGGACATACCATTTGTACACCTACCTCATTCTACACACATATATGCTAAAAGAGTCCAATGAACATATGCTGTTTGTTGGCCCATTGGGTGATGCTGTGGAGTGTCTTGGTTCCTTGACAGCCCCACCCAGCTGAAATGCTGACTGGAGCTTGTCAGGCCTCTTCCATCTGCAGGTCCACAGTGTATTCCCCGTGAACCTGAATGGTGGCAGAGACGTGTACCCTCACCAGCACAGCTCACTGGGCATGGCTGTCCCCAGCACTTCTCTCTAGGCCTGAGGAAGAGAGCTGTTTGCAGGTGTGTATGGAGTGGGGGTGAGGCTTTGCTCTCACAGGGGGAGTCAGTCTGGTGATCTGGAGAAGTCTGTCTAGACTCCCAGAAGAGCAGGAAGAAGAAGGACGAGTCCAGCTGATTTGAAGACCCTGAGTAAACCTTCTAGCTTCTCCTGCCTGCCCTATTTTATCCTCATCTCCTTCCTGTTCTGTTATGTAGACATATTTTTTTCTTTGGGCCACCATCTCACAAATAACAACACATTTGGTATCTCCTCTGCACCTTGATTATCTCCTCCTACTTCCTCTTTCTTTCTGGAAGTCCCAACTGTCCCTCCTGCCTAGCTATTAGCCATCCAGCTCTTTATTAAATCAATCACAGCAATGTATCTTCACACAGTGTACAAATACCCCACAACATTTCCCCCTTTTTGTCTAAATAAAAAGGGAAGGTTTAAACTCTAACATAGTAAAACTATATACAATGTGGACGCCCATTTTCAGGTTCCTCATGGCTTTACCCAGCAGGTCCGCATAGAGGATGATTAGGGCCACAGGCCCTGAAATGGTCTGCACTTGGCTGTCCTGGGGGAGGAGGTCTTTTGCTCCACCCCTTGGCATCTCTATAAATACCCTGAGGCAGAGACAGTCAGGGCCCATTGGAAAAGTTTCCAGGCCCTTTATTTTCTATCTGTTTATCTACACAATCTAAATCCTTCTATCTAATATTTCCTGCTGCTCACACTCAAAAAAAAAAAAAAAAAAAAAAAAAAACCTCTGGGGAGCTGTGGGGTTGGTGGGTAAACGCCCCACAATATAATAAGAACAATTATCAGGTAAGAATTACATTCACAATGTATTTGTATTTGGCATATTTGGAGAAAATACTCATTATCTATCTTATCTTGAAGAATTTAAAGTTTTATATCTGAACCATTTTTTTATTATAACTTGTATTACCATCCTAAAGCTATCTTTAAAAACCTCAAGACATTTCCTTCAGTGAACAATTTAAGCTTTTATGTATCTCAAACTTGTATACTTTATACCTCTTGTGTAAGTTTCTTTTTTGAATTTGGTAACAAGGAAAGCAGTAACTATAACTATCTGGTCATCAACTCCATCAGAGACCCAAGAAGGATATAATATTACCTGAGTAAACAGGAAGTGAAGGGCAAACAACTTCTAAAACTATAGAAATGACAAAAACAGCTGGCTGCCTGGACAGTCACTCAAGTTTCCTCTGCAATGTTGGGATATCCATCTCCAGCCTACAGGCCTAGAATATCTGACAGACTTTTCTGTGAAGCAGGAATTTTGAAGGGCTGTCCTACCTTGTGTAGGCAAAGTTTGGCAGTTGCCTTCTTTTGTGTCCTGCTTGTTTAGACAGCATACTGTCAGCAGTTGAGGCAAGGGCAGTTTCTTGCCAAGTGGCTAAGTTAGCCAGAATAAAAACAAACTCCATATGGGGATTCTTCAATGTTCATCATCCTTTTTTGAAGTAAATTGGTATTGACAGAAGCAGATGTATTTCACTGTCATGAAAAGCCATATACTATTAAAACATTTAAAATGCCATATTGTGTAGATTTTTGAAGTGTTTGAAGACCACTGTTTTTTTTAAAACATACCTAACATGACTGTAAATTTGATTGTTATAGATGATGAACTACTAACTTGTATTTCTTTATTATCCTAAATAGCTTTTAAGGCCTAGAAATTTGCATTGCATTGTTAAATGAGGTGCATAGGTACAATACCTTAAACAAGGGCAGTATATATATATATATATATATATATATATATATATATATATACAAACAAAAATAACCTTAAGTTTGTATCAATATACAAAAATCCATACCAATGTAAAATATTTGAGACTAGTGGTTGTTCAAAAGTAGACTCGACAATCCACCCTTTTATCCCATCATTTATATACTATACTCCCTCTTTTTCTCTTCAGAAATCACTCTCTGCATCAAATATCCTATGTTCACCTTTTTTTTCCTGACCATGGCCAATAACAACTTGTAACCAAGCCCCCTTAATGATGATGAACATCCATAACTCACCGAATGACCAAAAACCACCCATCCCACCTCATGGGAATGTGGGTATCATTTTCTCCAGACTGCTTCCTGTTGTCTGGGAGCAATGGGAACCTTAGGAGACCCTGAGAAGATTGAGATAAGGGTCAAGTTCTAGGAGAGCTGGTTGTATTATTTTTTGTTTAATCTCTGTGTGGTGTGAAAGTGTAGAACTTATCTCAAGCCTTGGCTGTATAGTCTGAGACTGGACTACTGTGGATATCGCTCTGTATAAATAAAATACTGTTTGGCCAGTGGCCAGGCAGGAAGTATAGGTGGGACAAGAGAGAAGAGAATTGTGGGAAGTGGGAGGCTGGGGGAGAAGAGACGCTGCCAGCCACCGCCATGACAGAAAAGAGATAAGGTACTGGTAAGCCACAAGCCACATGGCAAAGTATAGATTAAGAGAGATGGGTTAATGTAAGATAGAAGAAGTAGATAACAAGAAGCCTGCCACAGCCATACAGTTTGTAAACAATGTAAGTTTCTGTGTGTTTACTTGGTTGGGTCTGAGTGTCTATGGGCCTGGCGGGTGAGAGAGATTTGTCCTGATTGTGGGCCAGGCAGGAAAACTCTAACTACACTGGACCATCTCAGCTAGCAACTTTGAAGTTGTTCCAGATGCAGAATTTTGAGGAAACTGCAACAGAGGCATTCTGAGAAGCTGGATCACCTGGACTACTTGTCTTCATTGGTGATTGGTCCTTTTTTCTTTCTGAAAACACAAAAACTTTTAAAGGTAACATATATATCTGCATTAACACAAATACAGAATGTGCAGTATACAAAACTCAGTTAAAATGATTTTTGTTCTATGTTTGAGCAGGTAAGCACATTTGTCAATGTTATAAGTCCATTTGAACTGAATAACCAAACCTCTATCCACGCCACATGAAAGGATGACATGTAAAAATAAGTCGTGAGGACTCTGTAGCCAATAAGATTTATCATGTCTCATCCAGTCTCAGAGCTGTTCCCATGGTAAAGGGATCATCATACATGTCATCTGTACTTAGACTTACTTGGCTTCTTTTTTCATGTCTGATGCCTAGATTTTCAGGAGGTCTCCCCTAATCAAAGCTGATCTCTTTATTAATTTTGAAGAGAACCATAACTTTTTGTTTTCTGTGGAAATGAAGTCATAATCTCTCACCAAACACAACATATTTTCTGAATTCCATTTTGAAGTTAAGACATTCTTAAAATATACAGGTTGGTGTAATTTGGCAGTTTCCATAATCCAATGTCTCTCAGCAGCTATGTTTTGTGTGCATTAGCATTTAAAAAAAATCCAGATTCAACAAAGTACCATACAGGATTCAGACACTCTGTGTATTTCCCATCTTTATGTGACTTATTGTTTTTATATTACTTTATTCTCTCTTTAAAGACTTTATTATTTTTAAACTATTTTTTTCTATGACTGCCTATATTCATTTTCTTTTCTTCCTTCTGCATCTAAGCATATTTTAAAATATACTGTACCTTGAGTGGTTATCTGTGTCTGGACCTGGTTTTACTAAGTGCCTACAGTGTTCTCTGACTGTGTGAGACAAATCTTAAACTGCCGTGTCAGCCGCTGTGCAGCCCAGCTTGATGCATGGCATGCCATGGCACTGGCAGCTGGCACCAGCCCGTGGGAGGCACTGGGTGTTCAGAAAGGACACAGCACCCCGGGTCCTGTGACCTGACTGTGGTTCACAGTCTATTTTGTCTGTGTCAGCACAGCTGCCCTGTTCCTTCTGGTCACAGTGTGCACAGAGCAGCTGGTCCTCACACATGTCTGTTCCACCTTTGGACCTTTGCTCACCAAAGTGAGCCTTGCACATGGCATGGACTCAGGTCATGTTTTCTATACATCCTGCCAACCACTGTCTGTGGAGAGAGAGAAGAGAGAGAGGAGAGAGAGAGAGAGAGAGAGGATGCAGCAATCACTGAGGAGGCATTTGCTATGTCCTCCATTAACCTTACAGCCTTTGTCCCTCATTCCCTGATCATCATCTTTTGATCTTACTTGATTTTTCAGTGAAGAAATGCTTGAGTTTCTCTCTTCTCTGTGTGATTCTAGTTTTTTTTTCTGTGTCACCATGGAGATTATGCTGGGAATACTAAAAACCCCACCACTCCTATGTGAACTCATGCCTCTTACTAACAGACAGAATGCTGCTCTCACAACCCTGCCCGGCAGCTCCAGGGACTGATGTCACAAAGAGACATCTCTGTGCACCTGAGTCTCGACACTGCTGTTTGGGGGATTGTGACTTGATGTCTCTCACATTTCGGAGCAAACAAAGTTTCGTCCTTTCTAACTGTGGGTGGAGTTGCCTATATGGAAGTTCTTTATTTCCTCTTGAGATTCTGAATTCCTGGGTCACCCCTTTCATCTCATCTGAAATCCTTTCATTCAGTGTTCTTAAGGTTTCACTGTGCAGCCCTGGCTGTCCTGGAACTTGCTCTGTAGACCAGGCTGGCCTCAAACCCTGAGATCCACCTGCTTCTGCCTCTGGAGTTGCAGGGACTAAAGGTATATGTCACCATCGCTCAATGTTTATTTGAGTTTTAATTTTGATGTTTTGGGTTTTCTGGCTTCTTGGTTTGGGCTGGTTTTGATTTTCAGGGTTTGTTAAAGTTCTTGTTTGAAATTTCCTTGTGTTTTTATTATTTTTACATTTTGGGGGATTTTGTGTCGCCTTTGGTTTTCTGATTTTGTTTTGCTTTTCTAGGTTTTCTTGTATTTTTGCTTTGTTTGGGGTTTTAAATTTTTGATTATTTGTGGGTTTTTAAAGATACAGTATTTTTTGAGAATTTCATATATTCATAGAATATATTTTGATCATATTCACTACCCATTCTTCCCATCTACTCCTAGATCTCTCTAACCTCTACTCCCCCAACTTCCCATTCCTCTCTCTCTCTCTCAATATAGCCCATTGGTTCCAATTTGTGCTCATATGTTCATGGTTGTGGGGGCATCCACTGGAGTGTGGTCAGCCTATCAAGAGCCACCTTCAGGAGGAGAAACAACTCTCCCTTCCCCAGAAACCATCAACTGTCAGTGGCTCCTATGGGTAGTCATGCTGGACTGCCTACTGCTTGGTTTTGTGCGGGTCCTGTGCAGACAGCCACAGCTGCAGTCAGCTCGTGAGGGCAGTTGTCCTGTCATGCCAAGAAGATAATTGCTCTGGTCCTTCCACCCTCTGGTTCTTACTGTCTCTTTGCCCCCTTTTCCATGATGGTCCCTGAGCCTGAGAGGAGGAAGGGTACGATGTGGACATCCTACTTTGTCTGAGTGCTCCATTGACACTCTCAATTCTTTGACAAGTTGTGAGTTTCTATGTTAACTTTGCACAGATAATTTCTCTGATGAGATCTGAGAGTTGCTCTAATAAATCTAAAGTTTGATGCAAGGATCCACATATGAATGAGAACATGCCATGCTTGCCTTTCTGGGTCTGGGTCACCTCACTTAGTGTAATGTTTCCCAGTTCCATCCATTTACTTAGAAATTTCATAATTTCAGTTTTCTCTGTAGCTGAATAAAATTCCATTTTGTATAAGTACCACATTTTCATTAGCCCTTCGTCAATTGATGGATGTCTAGGCTGTTTACGTGTCCCAGCTATTGTGAATAGAGCAGCACTGAACATGGCGAGCAAGGGTCTCTGCAGCAGGAAATAGAGTCCCTTGAGTATATACTCAGGAGTGGAATAGCTGGACCACATGGTAGATCTATTGCTAGTTTTCCGAGGAACATCCACGCTGATTTCTACAGTGGCTGCACCAGTTTGCACTCCCATCCACAGTGCATGAGGGTTTCCATCCCCCAAATCCACACCAGCATCCACAGTGCATGAGGGTTTACATCCCCCCAAAATTCACACCAGCATCCACAGTGCATGAGGGTTTACATCCCCCCAAAATTCATACCAGCATCCACAGTGCATGAGGGTTTACATCCCACCAAAATTCATACCAGCATCCACAGTGCATGAGGGTTTACATCCCACCAAAATTCATATGAGCATCCACAGTGCATGAGGGTTTCCATCCCCCAAATCCACACCAGTATCCACAGTACTTGAGGGTTTACATCCCCCCAAAATCCACACCAGCATCCACAGTGCATGAGGGTTTACATCCCCCCAAAATTCACACCAGCATCCACAGTGCATGAGGGTTTACATCCCCCACATCCACACCAGCATCCACAGTGCATGAGGGTTTACATCCCACCAAAATTCATATGAGCATCCACAGTGCATGAGGGTTTCCATCCCCCAAATCCACACCAGTATCCACAGTACTTGAGGGTTTACATCCCCCCAAAATTCACACCAGCATCCACAGTGCATGAGGGTTTACATCCCACCAAAATTCATACCAGCATCCACAGTGCATGAGGGTTTACATCCCCCACATCCACACCAGCATCCACAGTGCATGAGGGTTTCCATCCCCCACATCCACACCAGCATCCACAGTGCATGAGGGTTTACATCCCCCCAAAATTCATACCAGCATCCACAGTGCATGAGGGTTTCCATCCCCCCCAAAATTCACACCAGCATCCACAGTACTTGAGGGTTTACATCCCCCACATCCACACCAGCATCCACAGTGCATGAGGGTTTACATCCCACCAAAATTCATACCAGCATCCACAGTGCATGAGGGTTTACATCCCACCAAAATTCATATGAGCATCCACAGTGCATGAGGGTTTATATCCCCCCAAAATTCACACCAGCATCCATAGTGCGGAGGGTCTCCAACGCCTATATCCACACGAGCATCCACAGTGCATGAGGGTCTCCATCCCCTGAATACACACCAGCATTTGTTGCCTTTTGTTAGCCTTAGCCATTCTGACTAGAGTAAGACAGAATCTCAAAGTAGTTTTAATTTGCATTTCCCTGAAGGACAAGGATGGTAAACATTAATACACACACACACACACACACACACACACACACACACACACACACATTTCTTTAGCAATTTGTGTATCTTCTGAGAAATCTCTTTTCAGTTCTCTATCCCAGTTATTCATTGGGTTATTTCCTAGTGTTTATTATTATATTTTTTTAGTTATTTGTATATTCTAGAAGCTTTTGATGGCTTTGTTATATTTTGTTTTGATTTCTAGGTTTTTAGTTTTTAATGTATTTTGTTTGTTTGGAGTTTGATTTGTTTTTGTTTAATTTTATATTGCTTAGATTTTCTAATTTAAAAAAAATTTGTTTTCATTTTAAATTTCTCCTTTCTTTCTTTCTTTCTTTCTTTCTTTCTTTCTTTCTTTCTTTCTTTTTTACTTTCTCTTGGGTAGCATTTATACTATCTTATGGAAAATATGCTCTTATAGTGAGGAGAAGTCCACAGAGCTTGGATCTGAGTCCAGTCTCCTGGATCCAGAAAGCCTCCACTCTCAATAAGTAGTCTTGAAGACCATTGGCCGAGGAGGCTGTGCCAAAGTAAAAGTGGGCCACCACCACCTCACAGGTACCCTGGTGGCTGTCCAAGTACTTAAAAAAAAAAAAAAAGGAAGCTGTGGTGCTATCCAGTCAGTCATATCTGAGGTAGATATGATGATGATGACCAATCACCCCAACATCATCTCATTCCTGCAAGTGATTGAGTCTGAGAAGAGAACATATTTCATCATGGAGCTGGCTGAGGGACAACAGCTTTATCAATATGTCCAAAAGGCTGGCCACCTGCCGGAAAATGAGGCCTGGGGGATCTTCAGGCAAATACTAAGTGCTGTGAGTTACTGCCATGAGCAGGGAATAATTTACTGGGACCTGGAACCAGACAACATCATGGTGGATGGGAAGGGAAAAGTCAAAATCATCGACTTTGGCCTTAGCACCCAAGTCAAGCCTGGGCAAAAGCTTAACTTTTACTGTGGGACCTACCCATTTGGTGCCCCTGAACTCTTCCTCGGCAGACTTTATGATGGCCCCAAGGTCGACATATGGACCTTGGGAGTAGTCTTATATTTCATGGTAGTTAGTCGGTGAGGTCCCATTTGGTGCTGTCAACATACCGGAGCTTCGGAGGCAGGTTGTGTCAGGGAAGTATCCTGTCCCCTTGGGCCTGTCAGTAGAACTCCAGGACCTGCTTAGCCTCTTAATGACAGTCAACCCCAAGCTTAGGCCAACAGTGGATGAAGTGAAAACACACCCCTGGCTCAGGAAAGACACGGAGGCTTTACCAAATCACTGTGAAGAAATGGTCCCCAGCCTGCTTGACCCTGCAATTGTGAAAGCCATGGAACATATTGGGTTCCAAGCCCAGGATATCAAAGATTCATTACACCAGAGGAAATTCGACCAGGCCATGGCGTCCTATTGCTTGCTGCAAGGGCAGGCTCTCCAGGGGCATGGCTGCACAACACATGCTCAGGCCACGAATCCAGAGGTGACACCATTCCCTTCCCTAGAGAATCCTGTTGCTTTCCCTCTAGCACCAAGGAGGAGGGGAAATGAGCCTGCCCTTGGAGCGTTGCTCAGAGGGTCATCCACTAATGGTCAGGTGTCTGCCTATGGCTAGCAGGCAGGTCAAAGAGGGGGCAGAAGAGCCACTGAGCCTGCTCTTCCTCTCTGCAGGCCACTCCAGAGGACACACTGTAGGGAAAGGGGCTGGCTAAAGAAACCCACTCTGACCCTGGAGCCCAGAACTAGGGAAAAATGGCTCAGATCAGGGCAGAAAGAAACATTGTTTGGCTCAGTGAGATCAGAGTCATCTCTGCCCCTGGCCAACTGACTTGTGAAACTAACCAATCACTGGTTGACTGCACCCCCAAGGCAGCCTTTATAAACTGCCCTGCCTGGTCAGATAAAAACAACAAAACAAAAAAACCAAAAACCAAAACAAAACAAAACAAAAACCTGTTCTCTCCACCCTGGTAGAGGCAGCTACTCTCCTGGACCCCTCTTTCCCAAATAAATCTCTTTCTGAAGAGAGTTTTGGGTGTGAAGATCTTCATTCGCCAGCGTAGAGAAGATCCTTGCTGAGACGTCCCTCAATGGACAGAGCAAAAGAGAGCTGAAAAAGTAACACTTTTCTCCAGAGCAACGTCTTAGGCCAGAGAAGCAGAGCTCTGCTAGGAATTCCCCCCTAAGTGGGGCCTGAGCAAAGCTCAGCTGTAGAGGCTCTCCAGGAGAGGAGCAGGATTGCTATATCCTGCAGGGAGACCATCCACCACCACCTGACTCTCCCAAACAGTCAGGATACCCTTCCCTGCAGAGCTTCTGGCAGCTCCAGGTGTGACTCTCCACAACAGTCAGAAAAACTTGCCTTCCAGGGCTAAGCTATCTCTTTGCAGCTCTGGCTGTCAGAACTGTCCTGAGCTGCTCAAGGTGTCGCTTGACTCCCCAAGTAGTCAAGATACCTTTCCTCAGAGTTGCAAAATTCACATTTTGGTGCCAAAACCTGGGACCAAACCCATGGAGTTGCAACAAATTTACTTACACACACACATTGGACCAAGTCCACCATCATGCCAGGAGTGCTCCCTGCATTTACTCAAAGAGCAGCATCAGTGAGGACACAGAAGACAGCTCATGCTTCCACAGCACCTCAGCAGAGGGCAAGTCCACCCACAGCCAGGGCCAGCGCAGAGGCTTGAGGGCATGGACAAGGAGGATAGGAAATGCCCTCATGAGACTGTGCTGCTTCTTCCCATCAAAGAAGAAATGTCACCTGTTGCCCTCAGAAATGAGGCACAAGGAGGGCGTCTGGAGAACAAGCAGCAGGCACAGCCCAGGTACATTTCTGCATTTGAATGTATCCATTTCACTCATGCCTGTGTCAATGGACAGATCATAATTATATTTATAGGATTTATAGAATGTATTTACAGGATGCAATGCAATGGGAAGCTAGATCTAGATACCATGGGATGGTTAAGTGGAACCCATGAACATATCTAGCATCCCAGAAGACAAATCTCACTCTATCCTGCACATGGGAAATAGAAAAATGTTGGACTAGAAGTCAACGGCAGAAGGGAATTGACCATGTTAAGAGAAGAGAGTGGAGAAGGGAAAAGAGGATGTGATGAAGGAGAAGTGGTTTGTGGGAGGAGCTAGGTATGTGGGAGGAGCGAGGTGATGAAGGACAGAGGTGACTGGGGACAGAGGTTTAGACAGGAGGAAGCAGCCTGGAGAGTAGGGCAGAGCAGGGTGACCACAGTTGGAAAGATGCTCTGTATAGCTGGAGTCACAAGGTTCCCTTTCTCGTGTGTTGTTGCATTTTAAGAGTTCTTTGGAAGATGCAGAACGCCACAATTCTGCAGCCATGGTGTTGGAGAGGACCCATGTATGGGCAGAGACCTGCAGAAAGGAGCCAGGTAGAAAGCCATGATCCTCTGTGTCTGTGCCCTGCTCAGAGGTCCAGCCAGGAAGAAGGGAACAAATGATGGAATCCTGGGCCACAGGAATTCTGCAAAGGCCCTGCTCCTCAAAGGCATCCCTATTCAGGGGGCAGGAGCTACAAACCTGTCCAAAGCTGAAGAAGACAGAGCCCTTCTGTCCACCCAGGTCACATCAGACCCCTCTTTTCCAGGCTCTTCCCTGCCTCACTCTTAATAGCAGACATAAAATTTCTTGATGGGTTTGTCATGAATCTTAGAATAAAAGTGATGTTTTTGAAAGATGACCATAGGAGATTTTCCTGCATCTTCCTTTCACAGGAGAATTGGCCCTGTGGTGCTCAAAAGTCCCAGGAAAAGTAACTTCACTCCCAGCACCACCAAGTCCTTAAAAGTGTCTTTGAAGGGAACAAGCTCTAAGGTACTTGAAGGGAGGAAAACACAGAACCTGAGTGTGGGCTTCGGATCCTTCTGGATCCAGCAGCATTTTAAGAAGGACCAGTGAGAACACTAGGTGTCATCAGCTTGTCTCATTTCCACAGAAGCAAGCATGGTAACTTGATGAATTCCTGTGGAGGTGGCATGGGTTGGATCCCAGAGTTGCTGAGAAGCCACTGGTCCATCCTGCTGTGTTCCTTAACTGTATCATACAAGATGTTCATTCTCCCTGTCATGACATTTTCCTTTTTTAGATCTATAGGACAGGGTCACCCCTCTAAGTCCTAGCCAGGCATGTGTCCTTCAGAGAACAAGTCAAATCTGGGGCAGAAAGATGATGTGTTTTGGGAAAAAGAAATATAAATATTCCACATGAGAAGGCAGCCCCTACTGACTCAGACTGTCACCAAGATGTGCTCTGTCACAGAAACCTCACCTAACAAATGCCAAACCCAAACCCTATCATATTTGGCAGATTACCAGTGCCTAGGGGACCCCATCTCACAGGCACCAAAGCTCCAGTTCATGTGTACACCTGTAGCTCTGATGGTAGGGTCTCATAAATCCCTGAGATGCCCTCATAGCATCTTTCCAGTTGGGCTGGTGTAAAGCTCTCGGCTTCTTTATGATGTCACCGATCTCTTTAGCAAACACCCCTCTCTAAACTGAACTCTTGTGCTCCTTTAAACTCAGCCTCACAGGCTCTCAGGGAATAGACAGTTTGTGTGTGTGTGTGTGTGTGTGTGTGTGTGAGAGAGAGAGAGAGAGAGAGAGAGAGAGAGAGAGAGAATGTGTGTGTGTGAGAGAGAGAGAATGTGTGTGTGTGAGAGAGAGAATGTGTGTGTGTGAGAGAGAGAATGTGTGTGTGTGTGTGAGAGAGAGAATGTGTGTGTGTGAGAGAGAGAATGTGTGTGTGTGAGAGAGAGAATGTGTGTGTGTGAGAGAGAATGTGTGTGTGTGTAAGAGAGAGAGAATGTGTGTGTGTGAGAGAGACTGTGTGTGTGTAAGAGACAGAAACAGAGAGAGACACAGACAGACAGAGAGAATGTGTGTGTGTCAGAGTGTGTATGTGAAAGAGAGAGGGAAAGAGTGTGTGTGAGAGAGAGTGTGTGTGTGAGAGAGAGATAGACACACACACACACACACACACACACAGATATGGGGGGGGGGGCTTTCGGGATGTATTACACCCAGAGCACCCTCTAGTCCACCTCCTGTCAGAATCCTCAATCCCATCCAAACTTTGTCGTCACTCTGGGCAAGTCTCTATCACAATGTCCATTAAGCTCCGTTTAGAACATTCTCAAGACTCTCGAGCAGCCAACATCTCCACACTTCTCCAAATGCTTCCCACAAACACATTGCAAAGGCCTGTGAGCCATGTGCTATCAGGAACACTCCAGCATTAGCTTCATTGCTTCATTAGATTTCTGTTGCTGGGACAAAACACCTGAGTTAATCAAGTGATAAGGAAAAGAAGTTGTATCTTGGCTCACTGTTTCAGAGTTCACAGCCCATGGGTGACCGTTTCCCATGTGTTAGGCCTATGGTAAAGCAGACCATCCTAGCAGGAAGTGCCTGATAAAACAAACTGTCTGCTGCACAGTAGCCCGACCAAGGAAAGAAAGAACTGTTTTTACTGAAGTGTCTCCTTCATGCCATTGAGTCCCAAGTCCATACATGAACTAAAGCCATTCCTGAGGTCAGGCTCTCCACATCCGGTTAACTTCCAAAGCCTCCACTTCTGCTGACTGTGTGGAGGATGGGAAGCCCTCAAAACAGGAACTTCTGTAAGGCCTACAAACCTAATCCTAATCATTCTAAGGCTGTAATAGGAGAATCAAGAGTTTGAGGCCAACGTGGGCTACACAGTGTGATCCATGTCAATAAAAAAAAATAAAATAAAATCTTAATAACTGGCATGTGAAGTGCTTACACCAGCAGGGCTGACATTCTGTCAGCTGCCATTGGCACGTTGTCATCAATACCACTGCCATCTGCCCAGGGGGAAATGAGGTGAGTGTGCTTAGGGGGAGGGGCAGGCATGATGCTCTCACTACCTCCAACACACTGTATTGTGAGCACTAGCACTCCACACGCAAACACTAGATCGCCCGACATGTGACTGACTTGACATGTGACTTGTGACATGTGACAACTGACACTTGTGTCTAGGTGGACAGACACACAGCGGTGGACAAACAGCAGGCAAGATTGCTGACCGGTCACACAGCAGGCGAGATGCAGACCCAGCCAGGCAGTGAACACGGCATGGAGAGAGCTCCTCACGCTGGGCTCTCCTCTCCCGCAGGCCTTCTGGAATCCTCTCAGAGCAGGAGGGAGAGCTGGGGCGTTCTGGCCTTGATCCCACTGTCTGGCACCTGCCCAGAGGTGCCTCCTTAGCTGTCCCCTCTTAGGCCGGAACACGCCCTGGCCCTCCAACTTCACCATCTGGTCAAAGTACGAGCTGTCACTCTGGCTGACCACCTCACTGACCCTCCGAGACATGGCCCATGATCCTCTGTGGGGACTGGTCTGTGAGAAACACAGAGGGGCGTTTTCTTGAATAATGACTGATGTGGGAGGGTCCAGCCCATTGTGGCTGGTACCTTCCCTAGGCAGGTGGGCTTGAGCTGTACAAGAAATCAGGCTGAGCAATCTGTAGAAAGCGAGTCAGGAACAGCATTATTTCATGGCTTCTGTCTTAGTTCTTGTCTCCAGGTTCCTGCCTTGAGTTCCTGCCCCATGTCCCCTTCATGATGGACTGTGATCAGAGTGTGTAAGACAAATAAAACCTTTCCTCTCTCAATGTTTTTTGTCATGTTTTATCACAGCAGTGGAACCCCTAACTAAGACAGGTGGAAAGGGACAGACACCAGGGGACGGATGACATGGCGGACTGTAGGGCCGAGAGAGTTGGCATCAGATGTGTGGGTTGTGAGATATTATTTCAAGGATGCTTTCTGGTACCCTAGAATCTCTTCCCACCAGACTTTGCCTCGGGCGAGAAAATGACATCTCTTGCCTCTTGAGATGCTATATAGATCAGTCAGCTGACTTTGGTCTTGCAAAGCCAGGCAATGATCTGAAAGCTGCCAGTTGCGTTGCTGATTGCGTGATCAGGCTGCAGACTGCACGGGCTTCCCTCGGAACTCCCAGCGCCGAGTTCTGAATGCAGATGGCAAAGTCAGAGCAAGGAGGTGGCCGCTCAGACCGGAGGCACAGTTAGCATGAAGAGCTCTGAGGGACAAAGCAAGCCTCATTGCCCATGACAGGGATGACATACCCTGTCAGGGCCACTCCCCAGGCAGGAAGGCAGTGACCTGGGAAACCTCGGGGCCAAGGACCCATGGCCCTCCTGGCTCCCAGCACAGGCCCTGGGGAGTAGGAGTCTTGCAGAGAAGTTAAGATCAACTTGGCTGCAGAGTCATGGTTATGAAGAGCTGAGGTGGACCCTGTAAGGGGCAAAGCTGATGGCTCTTGTCATCCACAGACACCTCCCTGGACTGGCAGTGGCTGAGTGCCCATGGCCTACCTTCATTCAGGTGGGAGTAGATTTTTCAGGAGTTGGGGAGGTGACAGTGAAGGACCAGGTCCCTCTTCCTGGAACATTTGCTGAAGGATTGGTGTGGCAAGGTCTTGAACAGCAAGTGTAGATCTGCAAACTGATTAAATACGAGCAAATACCACCATGAGCTGTTCCCTCCAGAATCCCACCCTGGGTGCTGTGAGGAGTGAGGAGTGGCCCTCCTGGCCACCCAGAGACTGGTGGGCTCAGGGCAGAGTGTGGAAGCCACCTGCTTCCTGCAGCTTTTCCGTCCTGGGGTGAGTCAAAGGCTTCCCCATCGGGTCTGTTGTGATTGGCTGGGATTTGCACGCCTCTAAGTTTTGAGATAACAAAATTCACAGTGACCATGACAACACCCAGGTTCTCAAGTAACAGCCCAACAGGCAACACTTGCCTTGGAGCCCTGTGTTCTCTGTTTAGTTCCTTCTTTGCCTTCCAGTTTTCATAACTGGGGCCGAATTTCAAGGCAGATAAATGAGGGTAAACATGCATCCAGCAATTCGCCACCCCTGAAAAATTGGCTCCACTCTCTGTGTTTATCTTGAGCCTAGACCCATCTGCTCAAGGTGTTTCTCTGATGTCCCGCTTGCCCTGAACTAGCCCTTCCCTGCACGCCTGGAAAAGAGAAACATTTTTCTAAACTCTTACAAGATGAGAGAGTCAAAGGTTTCTTTCAACTCCCTCATCTTGGGAAATGACCGTGGCAAAGATGGCCCACTGGGGCATTTGTGCGGTGCTTTTATGTTGGTTCAGTTAAAGTTAAGCAAAGACAGAAGGGCACTAGTTCAATGTCGTACTTGTTACCTACTGCTGTGTGACAAGTGACCCCAAACTCGATGGCCTTAAACCTTAATAGTCTTTAACTCTATAGGTCGGGTCTAGTAGAGTGGGCCTGGATGTCAGCCAGGGCTGTGACCATCTGCAGGACTGACAGGGACTGGAAGGCCCACTGATGAGCTGATCCCTGCTCATGGCTACCAAGCTGGCCCTGGTCACTGGCAGAACCTCCCTCTCCATGTGGTCCCTCCTCAGGCTGCCAAGTGTCTGTATGCATGGTGGCCATCTTTGGGTGTGCCAATCTAAGAGATGAAGGACAGAATCAGGAGCCTTTGCTGCCTAAATCCAGTTGTATCCACCCCATTCCCACTCTACTGCTCACCTGGACCCACCTTGATCCAAAATAGAGGAGCATGCCGGTAAGAAAGAAAAAGCGTGCCGTGTGTTAACAATGGTACAACAGCAGCTGTGCACTGCTCCTGTTCTGCAGATGGTAATAAGTGAAAAACTATACCCTTCCTGGCCAGCCACGGTATTTTCTTATGGTGGTAAGTCACTGTAGTTGTCCAGTTTTTGTTGAATATTTTGTAATAAAGTACTCAAGTCTGGGTAATACGTAAACAAAAGAGGGGTTTTTGTTTTGTTTTGTTTTGTTTTGTTTTTTCGAAACGGGATTTCTCTGTGTAGCCCTGGCTGTCCTGAAACCCGCTCTGTAGACCACTCTGGCCTCCAACTCACAGAGATCTGCCTGTCTCAGCCTTCTGAGTGCTGGGATTAAAGGTTTGTGCCACCTCTGCCCAGCTCAAAAGAGGTTTACTTATTTATTTCAGAAGATTTAGAACATGGCACCATCATGGGCTGGCTCTAGTGAAGCTCTGATGTCATGGCGGATGGCATAATGGCAGAAACACATACCGAGCAGTCACTTACTTGAGACGGGAAGCCAGAGAAGTGGTGGAGATTGTCTGCTCTTTCATAACATCTGGATGGAGGTAGCCCTGGTCTGTGAGAACTAGTCCCTTCCATGGCCAGTGTCCCCCATGACCCCTCCACATGGTCCTAGTCTTGACGTTGTACCACATCAGTACCACCACCATGGAGACCAGGCTTCCAGCATGTGAGCCCTTGGGAGACATGCAAAGGCAGTGGCCACTCTAACAGAGGCCCAAAGATAGCTGTCACCAGCTCAGGTGACCACCCATGACTCAGCGACAAGCAGGCCACATTTCAGAGAATCTTTGAATATTATAGGTCACAGATGACAGGATAAAACATTGGGACAACTGACCTTGCATCTCAGTTTATCTGTCAATACCTGTGTACCATACCTGGAAAGGCCAAAGAGAAGAACACAAGATTACATCCAGCTGTTCAGATATTGACTGAAGCGCTATGTAACTGAATTCAAAATGATGGCTCCTATCTGACACACAGGTGTTTTGTCTGCATGTCTGCCTTTCTAAAGAATAGACATTAGTGGGGCTGGAGAGATGGCTCAGAGGTTAAGAGCACTGACTGCTCTTCCAGGGGACCTGGGTTCAATTACCAGCACCCACATGGTGACTCACAACCATCTATGAGACCTAATGCCCTCTTCTGCCCTCTTCTGGCCTGCAGGCATACTGCAGACAGACTATACATGCAGACAGACTATGGTATACATAATAAATAAATAAATCTTCTTTTAGAAAAAGAATAGATATAGCCTCCCCCTAATGACATTTTCTGCCCAGCGACTGGGACAGGGAAATCCCTCTGTGACTGGGAGGAAGGGGATGAGACAGCAGCAGAATCTGGGTACACATGATGTCCCCTAGGCGGCTCCCCATAAGGGAGCCCTAGACCAGTGGCACAAGTGGAGACAGCCGCTGACTGCACCAAGTCAGTGTCACTGGGCATCTCTCATCACCCACCACCCCGTGGTCCTGCTCATCGTCTGCCTTTACTCCAGAAACGGGTCTAGATAGGATCTGTCCCAAGGTCAGCTGTCGGTCAGGAAGCTCCAGCGGTATATTTAAGACACCCCACTTATTTTCCGTGTGACAGCAGATGCTAACCGTTGAAACACAACTTCTGGTGTCTATAACCTCATGTCAAACTGAGTTCAAACACAAGGAAGGGTGCTGGGGAGATAGCACAGTGGTTAAGAGCACTGGCTGGCTTTGCAGAGGGCCTGCCTGGGTTCAGTTCCCGATACCCACAGGGTGGGTGGCTCACAAGCTTTTGTAACTCCAGTTCCAGGAACCTAATGCCCTCTTCTAACCTCTGAGGGCACCGGGTACACATGTGGCACACAGCACGCCTGTAGGCAAACACTCATAAGATGCAAACAACTCTTTAAATACATGCAGAATGGCAGTTCCCACCTGTGACCCTAGCGCTGGGGAGGCTCAGGCTGGGAAGCCACCCTGAGCAGGAAGCTAACCTGGGTCACAGAGGGAGATACTGTCTCAAAACAAAACCAAACAAAAACCTGAAACAAAATGAAGGGGAAGACAAAGAAACAAAGGTAGAGGCGTTCACATACAAATGTTTGCTGCCTGTCTCAGAGCTCTAAATGGGACAGGTGTTGTCCTCCCTCCTTCCTGCCCTCCTTCCCTCCCTTCCTCCTGCCCTCCCCTCCCTCCCTCTCTCACTCTCGTGTTCCTTCCTTCCCTATCCTCTTCCTCCTCTCCTCCCCCTCCTCCCCTCCCCTCCCCCACCCAAGCAGTGCCCTCAGAACTCTTCAGAAGCAATGCCCCTGGCTCAGGAGCCGGGTTTAAGGCGACATTATTTTCCTCATCTGTCCTTCATTCCGGTCTCCTTCAATTACGTATTTTTGCCTTGTCACGCTCTCTATTTCTGCAAGATCCTTTTAGTATTTCCTGGAATGATGGGGAATGGCAACACACAGAGCATAGAACATCCAGGCTATGTTCTTCTGAAGCTCACCAGTCCCCCGTTCTTTGCCTCTCTGCCTGTAGGGAAGTGGGTAGGAGAGAACAGGGAGTCTCTGCTTCAGGATATTCTTTGGGACATGGACCATGCTACTCGGCCATTGAATGTGGAAACCATAAAGAGAAGTTGGAGTTCATGGAAAGAAAAAATGGTTCTGATTATGTTTCAGTTAATTTTTTTTTCTTTTCCCAGAAGAAGTCACTGGAAGCTTGGTGGTCTATGCCACAGCTACGTGCATTGCAGCTTCTGGACTCTGCTGAGGGCCACTCCTCTCAGTCATCATCTCCCTGCCTCCTCTTCCTTCCTACACTTCTTTAAGACACAGAGGCCTCAGCCCTCCATATTGGCCAGAAGGCTGCAAAGCTCTCAGGCCTCAGCTCTAAGATGCACATGACCTTGTTTTGTCAAACTGTGTGGCCAGATGAGCCAGGCTCTGGCTGGGGACCAGGAGGACCATGGCTCATATCTGCTGCTCACTGAGTGAGACAGTGGAGGACAGTGGGCCAGGAACAAGTGCAAAGAGGTGGATTGTAAATAAACTATCCTGTGATGATTTTCCATCTTCACATTTCCTTTAGTAATAGACAAATCGTTTTTCATAAATGTGTAACAATGCTTTCTCCAAGATGCAGTCAGTAAAAGCTGCATCATCACTACACACCAGAGGTGCTGTTTGGTTTCTGGTAGAGTGGACCAGTGGTGGGAAGATCATGGGGCACCTTGTGAGGGAGGTGGGCACAAGAGAAGAAAAGAGAGAGCTAGGGCAACGCGGGCTTGGGACATCCCCCATAAGAGAAGAATCCGCACCCTGCACTAGGGCCAATGGTTTTCAACAACAGTGAAACACCCAAGCAGGCAGCTGGATTGGGATCCCAAGAAGGCCTGGACACAGAGGTTCACACTCAACCATTTCAAAGGACAGGTCAGCTTCAAAAGCCAAGATCAACGATGGGCCACTCAGACTCCTCAGGATGAACCCATTTCCATTTCTACATACATCCCTCACAATGTAAATAAATACCCACTAACTGCTAAAGCTCACGGTGACCTCAGATTTTTTTTTTTTTTTTTTTTTTTGAGACAGGGTTTCTCTGTGTAGTTTTGGTTCCTGTCTTGGATCTCACTCTATAAACCAGGCTGGCCTGGAACTCACAGAGATCCACCTGGGATTAAATCCTGCTGGGATTAAAAGTGTGCACTGCCAGCCGATGCCCAGCTCGACCTCAGAAATTCTAGTAACTTAGGATTGATTTAAAAGAAACATACAGTCAAAGAAAAGAAAAATTACAGCGGGAGCCCCAAGTTCTCAAACAAATGGCAAGTGTCCGTGGAAAATAAAGTAGAAAACGGGCGTAAGAATGTTAGAGGAATTCTCTTAAAGGGAATAGTTGGACAGATATAATGATGAAAAATGTACAAATCAAAATAACATGTTCTAATTCAAGGTCTTTACCGAGGTTAAATGCACCATCACCATCATCACTGTCTCCGTTCTCACTATCACTACCGTCATCACCACCTTTACATAGCCATCACTGACATCACATCATCGTCATAGTGCCCATCATGACCATCACTTAGCCGTCACTACCGTCATCACCACCTTTACATAGCCATCACTGACATCGCCACCATCATCGTCATAGTGCCCATCATGACCATCACTTAGCCGTCACTACCATCATGACCACCACTATCATTGCCATAGTCACCCTCATTACCATCACCACATAACCAGCACCATCACCACTGTCCTCACCATAATCATTTCTCATCGTCATCAGCTCCATCATCCTCATCAATACCATCAATACCACAACACTGTCATCACTAGCATCCTATAACTTTCACTACCATCATCATCACCGCCACCCACCATCCCCAGAAGCAGCACTCTGCTTCGGAGTGAGCCTCCTGTGAGTCATGCATCTGTTTCCACATGAGTTCCCCAAAACTTCTATAGCTTTAACCTGTAGAAGAGTTAGCAGAGATTTGTGGAGACCCACAAAGGTTTCCTAGTGTGAGATCTGAGCTTGTTTTACCCAACAGGGCTGCATTAGAGGATTGCTTGACCATGTACATGGTTACTAGGTGATTGGAAGGATCTACACTTGGCTGAGCTAGTGGGAGGTCTTTTGCTCCACCCCTTCACATTCCTATATTTAGTCCTTGGAAGAGACAGAAGGGGCCGGTGGATAAGGATCCAGGCCCTCCCGAGGCTGTCCTGTGTTTCTATCTGTTTCTCTCCCCTCTATCCTTCTATCTAAATCTCTTATCCCTCTCTCCTCAAGAGTACCCTGTTGCAAAATGTAGGAGCCGGACTCCCAGCTGGAGTCCCACAGAGATTGGAGGTTTTCATAATGGTGCCGGAATCACCAGCAGGCTGACCTTTAGATCTGAGACTGATACCAGAGCCTCAGCCTGACCACTGTGCTCCCCCACCATATAGCAGGCCATGCCAGAGGAAGAGCCCACTGCTCAGAGTCCATGAGAATTGGAGCAATGACAGGAAGCATGTCTTCTGAGAAGATATGGACCTGTGTCCATCCACACCACTCGCCACTCTACCAAATGCCTGATTTTTGGAAAACAACCTACTTGCACCTAAGCGATCTGTTAATAAAAATAAACTCTCACTTATTCTGACATCATGCACAGCCCACTCAAAGTAGTAACTGAAATTTACACAAAATGGTTCACAAATGTTTGAGGATGAGAACAATCAGTACTGATGAGGCTGGATGTACCCACCTGGTTGTTTCCGGTGCCAGCAGAATCCTTCATACCTGTCATCTGCATCCTTCAGGGTTTATCAGGAAGGCTCTTGCCCTGTAATTCATCCAGAACACAGGGGCTTTACTTTCAGAGTGGCAATTAATCCCAGCCCAACTTGGAAAGATATAGGCCCAGAATGCATTAGCACTTTAGAACCTACATACAGAAATCTCAATTAACCTTCTAATCTGCAGGCCAAAAGGAGGGCTTATGGATAAAACATTGCCAATTTCCCATGAACCCTACCCAAATGTGGACAGACTTCAGGTCACTGTGATTAGCTATAGTATCAGGAGAAAGCAAAGGTTGTGTAACTCATTTTTAAAGACCAGTGCTGGATGAAAGGAAGCCAGCATGTACCAGGCAGGGTCTGAGGTGGCCTTTCTAGTCAGCTGCAAAGTCACCTCTGCACTCCTAATAATTGCTCTCTAGTTGACAGGACATTAGCACAATGCAGCCTACTCTACCCAGAGGATAATGGAGCAGTGTGTGTTCAGACTCATGTCAAAGTGTGCACCAGATGACAGTGAATCAGAACACCTGATCATAGTAGGGAACAAGAGGAGAATGGTCCCCCAGCCTCTGACTTCAGCCTTCTGAGTAGAGTGAATCCTTGGGACTATTTTCAGTCAGCCCCATTGATACTAGAACAAAGCAGCTGAAAGCAAAGCCTGCAGGTCCTTCCTGAAGGGAGTCCCCCTCAGCACAGTGGGTGCTCCCTGAGGGAGTCTCCCTCAGCACAGTGGGTGCTCCCTGAGGGAGGCCCCCTCAGCACAGTGGGTGCTCCCTGAGGAAAGTCCCCCTCAGCAAAGTGGGTGCTCCCTGAGGGAGTCCCCCTCAGCACAGTGGGTGCTCCCTGAGGGAGTCCCCCTCAGCACAGTGGGTGCTCCCTGAGGGAGTCCCCCTCAGCACAGTGGGTGCTCCCCTGGATCTCCATTGCTGAGGTGTCCAGACAGCACTTAGAGCCAGCAAACATCTTGCTGCTGCCCACTACTGTGAGGGTTAATCTTGACCGTCAACTGGACAGGATTTAGAACCACCTGGAGGCACACCTCGGTGAAGCAATCTTCAGAAAGGCCTAACTGATGGTGGTGGCGCCGTCCCATGAGCCAGGGTCTAGGGTTTGGGACTAATGAAGCGAGAAGGCCGGCCTAGCACCAGCATTTCTGAGCAGCCACTGTGGCCACCACAGCTACTCCTGCCACCATTTTTTTCTTGCCATGAAGGACTAGACCATTGACACTCAACCTGTTGGTTATGACCTCGTTGGGGGTCAAATGACCCTTACATAGGGGTCACATATCAGATATTCTGCATATCAGATATTTACTGTTTATGATTCTAAACAGTTGCACAATTACAGTTAAGAGGTATCAACAAGATAATTTTACGTTGGCAGGGTTGGGGGTGTCACCACAGCATGTGGAATTATGTTAAAGGGTCACAGCATTAGGAAGGTCGAGAACCACTGGTCTAGACCCTCAGCCTGTGAGCCAAAATAATCCTTCTTCCTGTGAACTGCTTTTGTCAGGCATTTTGGGCACAAAACGAGAAAAGTAACTAATAAGCTCCTAAGCAGAGTCCTATGTGACCACAAAACCCCCCTCCGCATCTCCCCTGCGCCCTCTCCTTCCTGCCCCTTCTCCATCTCTTCAGTGCTCACCCGCTGAGCTGTGTTAGGTGCTAAAAGGATGTAAAAGTGAAAGAGTTTAGCACCTACTTTGATGTGGTGAGCATCTGCATCCTGCACCGGATCTGCATCCACAGCTGCATCCCGCATATGCACCCCTGTCTGCATCCGTGTCCTCCAAGCTCACAGAAGGAAGGGGAGCTTTCTAGGAGTTTGAGAGGGCATCTTTCTGGCCCCATGATGCCACTGGATTCCAGCCAACAGCTGCAGGTCAGCCTGATTCTGCAAATCATTTCGCCGAGTGTCACACCTCAAGCCATCATCCTGACCCTTCAAATAGCCACCATTTTGTCATTTGTACCTTAATAAAGCTAAAGACAACTGATTTTTAAAAGATAAATAAGTAAAGTCTGGCATGGTGGGCAGTGCCTTTAATCCCAGCATTCAGGAGGCAGAGGCAGGCCAGGCAGATCTCTGTGGGTTTGAGGTCAACCTGGTCTACAGAGTGAGTTCCAAGACAACCAGACCTACATGGAGAGACCCTGTCTTTAAAACAAAACAAACAAACAAACAAATAAATAATCTATCTCCTGTCCTTACTAAGCAGCTCTCAAAGAATGTTGAAAAAAATCTATTTTTTAACACAACTCTTAAAAAAAAATAGTAATTTAAAAACTGTCCTTTCTCTCTTCTCCCCATCCTCCTGACACTGTCTGACTCTGAGCTTCCCAGATGGGATCCCTGGCCCAGGTGTTTCCAGGATGTGTGCTCCCTCCTGCCTTGCCTTTCCCCAGGCCAGCTGAAGGACCCAGCACCTCCACATACCCCACAAACTGCTGGGATGAAGCCGGAGATTCCTCTCTAGGAGCCCCCCCAAAGCTGTCCTCCTGACACTGGCAGCTCCTGCAATGACTACAATCCCCCAATGCTTCACAGATGAGTTTTGTAGTGAATGCCCTGCTGTCCAAGGTTGCTGTGGCTGGATGTGTCGGCATCGGGTCTTTCCAAGCAGAATGTGAGTGCCTGGAGAGAGTCCAGTGTCTGTGGAGGATCCTTCCCATGGCACCCCCCTGAAGGGCTTGGGTAGGTAGTCCAGATGGAATTTCGCAGAAGAAAGCCCTCTGCACTAGAGACAGCAAGGGATGCTTGATGACATTTTGTATTCATTCATCCCATCATGGCAAGGCATAAACAATTTCCCATCCCAGAAGAATGTGGGCAGTGAGCAGAACATGCTTCAATTCTCAGACATTAAACACAGGAGATGCAAGAGATTCTGCATGGATTCAGGCTTCTGCTGGGGACGCTACCAGGAGGGTGAGCTGGACCGAGACGCCTCATGTGCACTGTGTGGGGTGCATGCAGCTGAAGACGGCGTTTTAAATAGCATCATGCACATCTGGTGCTGGAATGTGGCTTCGTCCTGGATGAGGAGGTTTTAAATACCAAGCTGTGTTACATGCCACATGGGACCTGCAGTTGGTTTTATTTCAAGCTTACCATGGCATTACATCATAAACACATGTAATATATTTGTCGTCTAATTCCTATTGCAAGAACATTAACAACTGTTAAACTTACTGAACCACCAGTTTCTCCATGCTCATTATTTTAAAATATGATCTTTTCAACATTCTGACAGTATGTGATTGAATATGACACCATGTGATTCTATTATTTTGAGGAGGGGGGTAGTTTCTAAGATCCTACACAGGAACCGTGCCCCTTCGGCTTGAGATTGTAATGGGTCTAGATCACAAGTTCCCAGAGGCAGTCACCATATCTCATTCCACAGCTGGATCCTCCAGCAATGTGAATAATGTGAAAAGCATATCTGCCCATAGGATGTCAGAACTCCTCCCAGTAAACTTCAAGAAAAGCCTTGTAGATGTGGGGACAGCTGTGCAGTGTGAAGGGCCGAGATTGGAGAGTGTGGTTCCAGAAACCAACCCTGTCCTCAGTGTCAGGCCTAAAGAAGTCTCTTTGAGGGTGCCAAGCCTTCATGAGCTTTCTGTCAATTCCCAGGCAGCTGTGGACAGGGCATGAGAAGGATTGGTGAGAAAGATAAGGACCGAGAAATGAATTTCATGAGGCCTTTTTAAATAAAAAGCATTGTTCTAAAAGAACATGGTAGTGCCAAGCCAGCCACCCTACCCCTCCGCTTGGATTGAATTGTTCCATGTATTGAAACATCTCTAAGGTACTTCAGTGACTGATGAATTTGGTCAGAATTCTTCATACAAAAGGGACCTCTGTTTCCCACCTAGATTTCTGCATCAGTGGCCTGGTCTAGTTTGAGGGCACCTAGAACTTCTGCTTTCAGCTTGGCCCTCCTGGTTCAAAGGTCATGTGGTTTCCCCTGGGCTTGTGACACAGGCTTGCCATCTTCTTGTAGCTAGGGATTTTTTCAGTCTTGCTGGGGCCTACAGCCATTCAGACCCAAGTAAACACACAGAGACTTATATTACTTATAAACTGTATGGTTGTGGCATGTAGTTAGAGTTTTCCTGCCTGGCCCACAGTCAGGACAAATCTCTCTCACCGGCCAGGCCCATAGATACTCAGACCCAACCAAGTAAACACACAGAAACTTACATTGTTTACAAACTGTATGGCCATGGCAAGCTTCTTGTTATCTACTTCTTCTATCTTAAATTAACCCATTCATCTACATTTTGCCACGTGGCTTGTGGCTTACCGGTGTCTTTACATGTTGCTCGTCATGGCGGCGGCGGCTGGCGGTGTCTCTCCACCCAGCCACCAACTTCCCAGAATTCTCTTTTCTCTTGTCCCGCCTATACTTCCTGCCTGGCCACTGGCCAATCAGCATTTTATTTATACAGAGCGACATCCACAGCAGTGGCAGGCTTTTTGTTATCTAGTTTTTATATCTTAAATTAACCCATTTTTATTCATCTATAAGTTGTCATGTGGCTTGTGGCTTACCGGTACTTTACATCTTACTTTTTATGATGGCAGCAGTTGGCACTGGAACACAAAAAAATTTCAGTTACATCTTCTTGATTCTATTGATGTGATAAAACACCCTGACAAGCCACGAAGTGCTAGCTCATGCCTTTGATTTCAGCACTCGGGAGGCAGAGGCAGACATATCTCTACAAGTTCAAGGCCATCCTGGTCTATAGAGTGAGTTCCAGGACAGCCAAGGCTACACAGAGACACCCCATCTCCAAAAACAAACAAAAAACAAAAACAAACAAACAAAAAAACACCCTGACAAAAGTGAGAAAGGGTTTATTTGGCTCACAGATCCAGGTTACAGTCCATCGTTGTCATCAATGTGCTAGAGACTTGAAGAAGTCACATGACATCAGGAGCAGAGAGCAGTGAGCTAGTGTATGTATGCCAGCCCGCGGACAGAGCTCTCCTTCTCATGTAACCCACGGCCCAAGCCTAAAATGGATGCCACTCACCCACCTAAGAAACCGACCAACACACGCTTCTGTTGACTTGCAGACCGCAGGAGCACCAAACCCTGCTCATGAGGCCACTTCTCTTGATGTATAAACTGAGCTTCCTGCTTGGTAACAGCGGGACAGTAAGAGCCAAAAGCGAGACACAGGGGAATATTTTTTCACAGAGACTTGCAAAATGTTTAAGAAAACTTTAAAAGCATTAAATACTTGCCACTTCTGTGGTTGGTGGCTTGAGGGTATGACAGTATTTCAAAATACTTCTAACAATCCACCTTCTTGCTTAATATCTCTGGCCCCAAATAGCTAACTCTGTGTGAAAGGGACCATGGTAAAAATAAAATCTCAACCCCCTTGTGTTTAGGAATTCCAGGGCTGGTCTGTGGCTCACCCAGCTGGCTGTGGGCACCAGCTGTTCTGAGTGGCCAGGGAAGGCCAGGGAAGCAAAGCTTTCTGTGGAAGACGCCTCTCCACGGCCTTATTTTGACATCAGCCCTCCACTAGAAGTCCTGGAGTTTTCTGGGAGGTTTGGAGTCCCCCCTAATATTGTCCGAATTTGAGGAAGGAACTTATCTGGACCTAGAAGTGATTTTTTTCATGATACAGACTCAGTCCAATCACAGAGATTCAACATGGGGCTTTGCTTCATTCATAACCAGCTCACAGTCGAGAGAAGGTTTTGTGTTGCTATAGACTTTATCTTTTCTTTATCTAATTAATTATGTTTGAGATAGTGTTTCATGTTTCCCATGCTAGCCTCAAATATAGTCAAGGATGGCTTTGAACTACCTATCCTCCTGCCCCTACCACCCCTGGAACCATGGCTGTACACCACCACTCCCAGGCCGATTTCAAATTTAAATTTCTCACAGACTTCCTATTCCTGCAGAGTGCATCTCACCCCACAGATGTGAGTCCGCCCCAAGGGAGGAGTCAGGAAATGGGAAGGCCTCTGTTAACTCTAGTAGAGAACACAGTGGGGGAAAGAGGGGAAGAAGGGAGGAAAGGAAGAATGATCCACAGACAGAGACCGGGGAGCCTTCGGCCGGAAAAGTAGCTCAGGGGGAGAGCTCTGGCAAGCACTTGAATGGCCCTTGGCTGGAACCTCAGTGCTGGGATGGACGGACTTGGACACACACGGACACACGGACACACACACACACACACACACACACACACACACACACACCACACAAGAGCACCACAGATCTTTGGAGATGGCATTGGCCTATCAGCCTATCAGCAGGCATGTTCAGTCACTCACCATCACTTGAGGGAATTATTTCACACAGGCTTCTCCCCATCCTGTGCGTAAGGAGGCAGAGGCGCGTTCAGCAGGAGGAGAGTCCGGTCAGAGGTGGCCTTTTTCTTTCATGTGTAAGTCACCTGCTCTCACTTTTCTTCTCCAGATATTCTGAAACATCTTTTATTTCTAAACTAAGACTGCACACGGATCAGCAGCTCATCAACTAGCTTCTGAGACTGAGTCCCTTTCCCACTAGAAAAGCCCAAGGTCTGTCTCTCTGGACTATCTCTGCCTCATTGGCTCTCCCCCTCTCCTCCCTCTGTCTCCTCCCTCCGTCTCTCAGTCCTCTCTCTTTAGGGTGGCACACAAGTTACCTCCAGCCTTAGCAGTCTCCTCTCAGGTCTCCTTTTATTTCCCGTTTGAGGTTTTCAGTCCCTGAGTAATTGCTCTATCCTTCGCTTGAACATTATTTTTACATAAAGGAGATGAAAATGAAGTATAAATGCAGTCTGCCTGGTTCCTTCTCCATCTGTGAGCATTATACCATCTGCCCCTTGCTTCGTGCACGGCCTCTCACAGCCGTAGATGAAAGTGCTATGGCCATGAAAGTGGATTGAAAGAATGCAGCAGAGAGCTTTTATGAATTCCTACAGGGAAAGAACTGGCTAAGGAGTCAATTTGGATACCTAGGGCCGGACACCCGGGTTTGCCTGGGCTCTCCAGCTCTGTCCATGGCTGCACTAGCTGTCAGGTACTGAACAATGAGGGGAGGATGACAGAGCCCCCAAGGAACACAGGCCAGACCCAACCCTGCTGACACTGACGTCTCATGGGAAACAGAAGCTTCTGGGAAAAATAGGAGGCGCCTAATCCAGCTATGAGCAAAGATTTCCCCACCGCCCCTCCCTCTCAGGGAAGGAAAGCCAGTCTCTGCCACAGGAGGGTCAGTGCAGAGCAAAGGCCACATACACCATGGTCATGAAAGTGTAGTCTACCCAACATGGCAAGACAAAAGGACAAAGGACAGATAGGACAAGTAAAAGCATTAGCAAGAGCTGGGTGTGGTGGCTCACACTTAATCTCAGCCTTCCTAGTGCTGAGATTAACATAAACTCTGGTACCACCAGGGCCACATAAAGAGATTCTGTCTCCAAAACAAAAAAAAGCTTGTTTCAAGAAACCACATCAACCATCACGGGGAACATAGATGGTCTAAATGTCCCAATCATAAGGCAGGAGTCATGAGATTTGATTAAAAGTGAGGCCCATGTGTGCAGACTGTGGTCATAAACCCACATTCAAAACACCCTTGGCAGTATTGTACAGCCAGACAACCATACTCCAACATCTACCCACGAGGAATGAAACTGTGTCCCCGGGTTCTGAAGCAGGCATGTTCTCAATTAAAGCATCGAGTGCAAACAAGTCACATGTCCATCAGCTGTGAGTAGACTGGTCTGAAGTGTCCCCACCAAAGAATAATTTTTAGAACCCTGAAGCAGGCCCCTTCCACACCTTCCTCATTGGCTGAGTCATCATGAGGGTACTGCCTTACATGCTGTCTTAGTCAGGGTTTCTGTTACTGTGAAGAGACGCCATACCCATGGCAACTCTTACAAAGGAAAACATTTCATGGGTGGCTTACAGTTTCAGAGGTCCAGTCCATTATCAATGAAAGGTTTCTACACCCTGATATTGAGCCTTCCCGCCAACACAGCAAACCAAATCAAACCGAATCAAACTGAATCAAGACAAAGTCCAGGTTTAATGATTAAAACACTCCCAGGTGATTTTCCAGCCCCCAGAGAGGAGACAAGGAGAAGAGACAGAAAAACCACTTGTCTGTTCTCTGAGGGGCAGTTTAAATACCGTGTAGGAGTGGTCTTGTGCATCTCTGTGGGAGGAGCCACCATTTGGTGGGTCTTCTGAGATGAGGCAGGGTTTGGAGGGAGAGAGATGGGGAGGAGCGGCTGAGGTGGCACTTCCACCTAAACAATCATCATGGCAGGCAGACATGGTGCTGGAGGAGGAACTGAGAGTGGAGGAGGAGCTACATCTTCATCACCAGGCAACAGGAAGTGGTCGGAGACACTGAGTGTAGCTTGAGCACATATGAGACCTCAAAGCCCACCTCCACACTGACACACTTCCTCCAACAAGGCCACACCTACTCCAACAGAGCCACACCTCCTAATAATGACACGCCCCCCCATGAGCAAATGGGGGCCAGTTACATTCAGACTACCACACATTTCATCTGGGTCTTAACTTTCTCTCTACCTCTTATGTCTGTCTATTTTTCAACAAAACTATATGAGGGTTCATCCCTGCATTTTACATCCTGCTCGTTTAAAGACTTCTCAGGTGGATGAACTTGTCATATCTATAAGTCGTTAGGCAAGGTTGGTTGTTAATAATTTTTCAATCTAAATTTGGTTTGGGTCAGGGTACCCAGACTAACAGGTGTTGAGAGGGTGGGCAACAGTGTTTTCCTGTTCATCTGTGGCCGGACCTAAGCTGACTCAAGGCACTTTTGAGAATGAACCATCTTTTCTTTTTTCTTTTTTCTTTTCTCTCTCTCTCTCTCTCTCTCTCTCTCTCTCTCTCTCTCTCTCTCTTTTTTTGTGTGTGGTGTTTTTTAATCCCCTGAGACAGGGTTTCTCTATGTAACTTTGGAGCCTGTCCTGGAACTCAGGCTGTAGACCAGGCTGGCCTCGAACTCATAAAGATCTGCCTGCCTGTGCCTCCCCAGTGCTGGGATTAAAGGTGTGTGCCACCACCACCAGGCTATTTTTTATTTCTTATAGGAAATCACTCAGGAGTGGGGTAATACCAGGAGAGCAGACTGCTTTGTGTGCTGTAAATGCTGAGCAGTCACTAGAATAGGCAAGAATAGTTACAGGTAACACTCCTCCAGCAGAGGAGATGAAATAGAACAGCAAACTCCCAATTAGTTCAAATACCACAAAATGTGGAAAAGGGAACCAAGAAAAAATGAGAAGTCTTTAAAACTAACAGGCACCATCAGCCTGGACCTGACCACAAAGAACCAACCACACAAGCTGACAGTGGACCTGGGTACACATAAACATTATTTATTGCATTGGCTGGAAGAACAAGACCCAGCCATGTCCTGCCTGCAAGAAATGTATTTCAAGTGTAAAGAAACAAATGGAGCCAGGTGTGGGTGATGCACACCTATAATCACAGCATCAAGGAGAACAAGGAAGAAAGGGTTGTTGTATGGTTTTGTGTCAACTTGTTACAAGCTGGAGTCATCTGAACAGAGGGAAACTCGATGGAGAAAGTGCCTTTATCTGAGTGAGCTGTAGGCATTTTCTTAGTGGTTGATGGGGAGGCCCCGCCCATTGTGGGTGTGGCCATCCCTGGGCTGGTGGTCCTGAGTTCTATAAAAAAGCAGGCTGAGGAAGCCATGGGGAGCAAGCCAGTAATCAGCACCCCTTCATGACTGCTGCATCAGCTCCTGCCTCCAGGCTCCCGCCCTGCTTGAGTTCCTGCCCTGACTTCCTTCAATGATGAATTGTGATGTGGAAGTGTAAGCCAAATCAACCCTTTCCTCCGGTCTGTTTCGTCATGTTTTATCACAGCAATAGTAACCCTAACTAAGACAGAACATTATGAGTTCAAGTACAGCCTGAGCTACACAGTGAGACCTTCTCTTAAAAATAAAAACCAAGACAAACCTGGTGGCTCAGGCTTGCAACCTCAGCTAATTGGAAGTGAAGACTGGAGGGGCACAAGTTCGAGACCTGCCTAGGAGGCAGAGCTACAAAGCAAGTGTGGGTAAGCAGTGAGACCCTAGTCTTGAAAGATAGAAAAGAGGTTTGGAGTGGCAAGTATTATGAACCCCCCCTCCCCCTGCCCTAGGTAGGTAACTCCACTGATGTATTAAGCCACATACAGCTGAATTAATAAAATCAGGTTTAATTTGAGCAAAGCATTCCCAGGTGGCCTTGGGAAAGAGGGGGAAACCATGGGGCTGCTCCCAAGGAGAGGACCTTAATTACCCTCCAGGGGAGGAGCCTCTGGCTGCTTGGCCGGGCTTTCCTGCGGGGGTAGGGGGTGGGCAGAGGAGTCCTGGAATGGGAGGAGTGGGGCGAGCCCCCTGCCAGGGATCTTGAATGGAGGAGTGGGACTGAGGCCTCCCCCGCCCATGCACCAGCCCCCCAAACATCTGGGCGGGACTTGGAATGGGGCCCAAGCTGGAGATTCCCGATGTGGAGACAGAGGTAGCCCAGTGGTGGAGGCTTGTCCTGACTTCTTGTGCTGGAAAGGGGGTTGTGGAGAGAAAGAGGGATAGAGATGGGGGGTGGGCGATTATGGACAAAATATACCATGCTATCACTGACCACAGAAAGTTGTGTATCCTTAACATCATCAGAAAAGGGAGATTTTTGTAGTGATGTTTGGTAAGAAAAGAGCAATCAATGAAATAAGGAGATGCAACGATTCTAAATGTCCAGGCGCTGAACAAACAGCCCAGGACTTGGTGACATAAAAACTGACGGTTGAGATGGACGAAACAATGGACACTTAGCAGGCAACTGTGAAACACTAACAGTTAATAGATAGACCAGTAATGAAGCACATGAGAACAGCTCTTGTAGCCCACTTGGACTTGTCGGCATTTTGGGTCCCTCCTCCCCCAAGCAGCAGGCTATGCGTCCTCTTCAGCTGCACATGGAACATTCAGGAAGATAGACTACATTTTAACCACACACAAGCTTTGTGCACCTAAAATCATTAGCGTCGATCCAAATGAATGATTCTAGCCACCAGAGAAGGAAATCACAATCAACAACAAAAGATCGCTGGAGGGGGGAAAAAAAAATCCTAAAATTTTAGAACACAAATGACACAATTTAAAATAATCCCTGGGCTGAATGAAAATCAAAAGCAGTGTCAGAAAAGAAAGACTACGAACAAATAATTTTGAAAACACACACGGGCTGATGTGTTTACAATGAATCAGCTTACTATGTTCTACTTTATGGTGGCGCAGAAAGAAAGGGACCCAGGAGAAGCCATTTTTAACTCTGAATTTTGACTCGAGGTTCCCCGGTGAGCACCGTGTGGCGTAAGCACTTTCTCTCGTGATGCCGGGTTGCAGTAGTGGCGCAAACCCCTGTCCACACAGCCCGTCAGAGCAGCATTGTCCTGCCATCAAAGCCAGATGAAATCTAGAAATGGAAAGGAAGTGTGAACGGGCAAGCCTGGGCTCTGTCCCTGGCACCAAAAGCAGCGGCTGGAAGCTCACTCTCCATTACCTTGAGATTGAGAATACATAAAAGGGGCGACGCCTTCCCACAACAAGGGAATACTGTAGACAGTCACCGTGGATGACTCAAAACAGCTGAGAGGGGCTGGAGAGATGGCTCAGAGGTTAAAAGCACTGACTGCTCTTCCAGAGGTCCTGAGTTCAATTCCCAGCACCCACATGGTGGCTCACAACCATCTGTAATGAGATATGGCGCCCTCTTCTGGCCTGCAGTCACACACGCTGTATACATAATAAATAAATAAACCTTAAAAAAAAAAAAAAAGCTGAGAGATAAGAATCACAATATTGTGTTCGTGGAACAGGTCTCAAAACTGTATGACATTAAGTTGGAAACTCGACACTGAGAAGTCTCTTCAATGAGGGGTCCATTGCGCTGTCCCAGGGGCCTGTGTCAGCCAAGGAGCGCAAGCCCAGCTGTGCATCAGTCCCTGAAGGACAAGAAGCTGGAAGAAAATCTGCAGCAGACACAAGGAGCCAAGGCATTGGATGAGGAAAACGGCTGTGACCCACCAATGCTTCCACGGCTCTGCAGCTCTGCGCTGGCTGTCGACAGGCAGCGGGGAAGTTGCAGAAACCAGGGACAGGAGCAGCACTCGGGAAGAGCTGTTTGCCCTTCTGGGCGGGCTGGCTCTACAGGCCGCATTCAGTGTGGCTGGTCTTCAGCGCACACAAAGCACGTGGAGTGGCTTCTTTTCCTTTGTTGGCTGAGACTGGAACTATGGCTTAAGATACACTCAGCACTTCCCGCCCACCACCCTGCAACCTAGCACTTAATTTAGAACATTTTTGGAATTTTTCTCTTATCGACAGCACATACATAAAAACACACAGGCCTAATGATGTATTATTTGTGCAATCACAAGTGTCCTAGTTAGTTTGGGGTCAACTTGACGCAGTCTAGAGTTATGTGGAAAGAGGAGCCTCATCTGAGAAAATGCCTCCATCAGACTGGGGTAAGCAAATCTGTGGGGCATTTTCTTGATTGATGATTGATCTGAGAGGGCCCAGCCTCTGCTTCAGTATCTGCTTGAGTTCCTACCTCCAGTGCCATTAATGGACTGTGACCCAGGATATTTAAGCCAAAGAAACCCTCTCCCGCTCAAGTTTCATCACAGTAACAGAGAGCAAACTCAGACATGTATGCATGTAACAAAAACAAAAAACACAGCGGTGGGCAGCAAATAAAACCTGCAGAACCGGTGTTGCCTCCGGGAGGACAACTGGGATTTGGCGCCAAGGTCACCTACCACTTCAACTAGGCAAGTGTTATAATTGCTTTTTTTTTCCTTTTTTAAATGCATGAGGAAAGACTGAGTAAATAGTAAAATTCTGCAAAGCTGTGTGATGTGCATACAGTGTCTCTTTAAACTGCTTCTGATTGTGATTATGAAGAAGTGACCTCCAGTGTTCTTTTCCACAGAGAAGCATTGCTGTGGTTTAGAACTGGGGTTTCTCCAGAGGCTCTGCCCCCAAGTGGGAAATGGTAGAACTTGTGAAAGGTGGGTCCGAGTGGGAAGAAATTAAGTGCTGCGAGGAAGTGTGCTCTTGAAGAGGACGTCAGGATTCCAGCCACGACCTCGCTTTCTCTGCATCCTGGCCACCACGAGGGGAGTCGCTGCCTCACCAGTTGCTTCCTGACATGATTCACTCTTGCCACAGGCCCAAAGCAATGAGCGAACAAACCATGGGCTAAATGTACAAAACTGAGCCAAACTGACCTTCCCTCTCTCTAAGTTGACTATGTGAGGAATTCCTGACAGTCACAGAAAGCAAGCTAGTAACAAATGCATTTTGGCTGCAGAGTTGGCCTGTCTTCATGTCATGATGGGGGGTGGCATCCTCTTTACTATTTCACTTAGGGCAAGACCCAAGGGTCAAGCTCAGGACTCCTTTGTTCTGACCTCTGGGATGTTCCTAGGTTAGGACTGAAGTCGGTTCTGATAGGAATTTGCCTTGTAGGAACCCCCTGTATCAGCCTTGGGCTGGGCAGTATTCACCACATAAAAGGTCATACCTAATCAAGGGAAAGAAAGGAGAAAAGAAACAGGCTGACTTAAGCAAGGCTACAAACCTTCTATTAGAAAACTAGAGACAGCCGCCATGGTGGCGCACACCTTTGATCCCAGCACTCCAGAGGCAGTGACAGGCCCTCTCTGTAGACCAGCTAGGTCTACAAAGGAGTTCCAGGACAGTCAGGGCTGTTACACTAAGAAACCCTGTCTCAAAAGGAAGGAAGAAAAGGAGGAAGAGAAAAGAAAAAGAACACTAGAGACAACTTGGGACTCACACAGCTAATCTTTAGCCTCTGGCCAGCTTCCTTAGTAAGCTGGATGAGGGGAACTGGGAGTCTGTCCTAGGTGTGCTGAGACAAGCCTCTCCCCAGCCTCATCTACACTCTCTTCTTAGTTTAGCTGAAGCTGCTCGGTGTTGCTTTCAGCAGCTCATACGGCCACGCTGCCTCGCTGCCTCGCATGCAGGCAGGTCCCGCCCTAAGGTTTCCTACTCAGAGGTCTTCATCAGCACAGGGAGGAGAAGCAGGGTCCTTAAATAAACCTCCCAGAAAGAAAAGCAGGATGTTAAAAGTGATTTTCTCTCTTCCTGACAAGATAAAAACAGATAAATAAATAAAGTGAAAATCACATTTTTTTCCCCAGATAGAAACATGTATTTCGGATTGGCCTACTTTCTATTTCTAAGCATTCCTTTAAAGTTGCTTCACCCTTTGTTTGCCACCACCAGGATCTAAAAGTAACTTTCAAATTGTTTTGTTTTATTACACATTTTAAGTGAGCATATGTTCAAACCAGCCCTCTGACCACTCAGTTTTTATCCGGAATGTTCTGTGCCTTCCTTTGGGAAAACTTATTGCTCAAATGTTCAATGCACTTGCTTCTTATTTTGATTATAAAATATACTTGTAACAATATAAAATATAGCTTGGCATAGTGGCAATGGCAAAGGATATAGAAATCCCTTTTAAATAACATGGGCATCAAAAGGCGACCAGCAAGGACATACTTGCTGTATTTCCTAAGACAGTTTTGGTTCCTCAGGTGACATACCTGCCAACAGGCACGAGGCCCTGTGCTCGCTCTCCAGCAAAACCAAAGAACGTGAGACTCAAATGTCTTTCTCCTCGCAGAGCTGCTAGGACGGTCCAATGGGGCTGTTTGTAAAGAGTAAGTTTCTTCACCTGCCTCCACTCCTCCTCTGCTGTAGAGGAAACCAGCCCTGCTTTCTCCAGGCTTAGGGTTCTGTTGAAGGAGTAGACACAGGCCCTCGGGCCACTCCGCAGGATGGCCTTCCCAGCTGTCTTAGTTAGGGTTTCTATTGCTGTGAAGAGTCACCATGACCACAGGAACTCTTATAAAGGAAAACATTTAGTTGGGGCTGGCTCGTGGTTCTGAGGTTTAGTCCACTGTCATCATGGAGGGAAGCATGGCAGCACAAGCGCAGACGTGGTGCTGGAGAAGTAGCTGAGAGCTCTACATCTGGATCCTCAGGCATCAGGAAGGAGAGAGAGACACTGGGCCTGTGTTAATTTGAAACTGCATTCCCACACACCTCCAGTGACACACTTCCTCCACAAGACCACACCTCCTAACAGTGTCACTTCCTATGAGCCTAGGGGGCCATTTTCATCCAAACCACCACATTCTTCCCCCTGGCCCCCATATGCTCATATCAATGTCATAAGGGAGAACTGCATGTAGTCTAATTTCACAAGTCCCCATAGTCTACCATAGTCTCCACACTGTTTCAAAGTCCAAAGTCTTCTGAGACTCACGGCAGTCTCTTAACTGTAATCCTCTGCAAAACCAAAATGAAAGACCAGATCACAAACTTCCAGCATACAAGGGCACAGGATATATGTTACCATTCCAAGAGGGAGGAAAGGGCACAGTGAGAAAATACTAGACCAAAGCAAGATCAAAAACCAGCTGGGTAAACTCCAAACTCTGCATCTCCATGTCTGATGCCAAAACACTCTTCAGATCTCCAGCTCCTTTCAGCTTTGTTGACTGCAGCACACTTCTTTGCTTTGGGCTGGTTCCACTCCCTGATAGCAGATTTCCTCAGCAGGTATTCCATGACTCTGGCATCTCTATCATGTTGGAGTCTCCCAGGCAATCCAGGCTTCAACTTCACAGCTTCACACAATGGCCTCTCTCTCGACCTCCATGAGGGACATGCCTGACACATGCCTGGCCTCAGTGGCTTTCCTTCACTGAGGAGGGAGGTTCCATGACCCCTTTCATGTATCTTTGACTCTGTTAGAAGCCAGGTGCTCCCCCAGTCCTGCCTTTGTGACTCAGGTCCAGCAGGCACATCATCACAGCCACTAAATGCCACACATTCCACCGCCCCATGTCATGTATTCTCCCTGTGTGTAGGCACTGTATCTTTTAAAAGGTCCCTGCCATCTCACTCTCTGTCTGTCTGTCTCTGTCTCTCTCCCTCTCTTGTCCTCGCTCAGAAGCAACTTCTTGCCCTCCCACCCCCAATAAATCTCTTGTGTGAGATCTGTTGTGTGGTGTGATTTCTGAGGCATTCCTTGGCCCAGATCCACCAGGGTACTCGCTCCTTCTGTCGCAAAACTCTCGAACTCAGAGATCTGCCAGCCTTTGCCTTCTGAGTGCTGGGATTAAAGGTGTGTACCACCATACCCAGACCTAAGTTTTCCTTTAATTCCTTTTCTTTTTATTATATTGTTATTATTATTATTATTATTATTATTATTATTATTATTATTATTATGTGTTTTAATTTTTAAAGATTTATTTATTTATTATGTATACAGTGTTCTGCCTGCAGGCCAGAAGAGGGCACCAGATCTCATTACACATGGTTGTGAGCCACAATTTAGTTGCTGGGAATTGAACTCAGGACTTTTGGAAGAACAGCCAGTGCTCTTAACCATAGAGACATTTCCCCAGCCCTTTAATTCCTTTTCACAAGTTGGCAGCTTAGCTGGGTAGGGTCTTGCTCTGAGATCACCACTCTCTTTATTCCACTTAGTATCAGGCTTTTCTTGAATCTGTTTATACTTCCTGATACCCCCTTTTTTTCCCCTCAAACTGTACATTTTGTATTTTTCCTTGCTCATCTTGCTCTTTTTCATTATAGATCTGCATAAAACTGGCTACTAGCCACCAAGCAACACAGTCAATGCTAGGCTGTCTGGAAATCTCCTCTGCCAAAGTTAATCCATAACTCTTCAATTTGGCCTCAGGCAGATGTCTTTGGACAAGGGAAGAAAGCAGCCATATTGTTCACTAAAATAGCACAAGAACAGTTTCTTGGCCACATACCAATACTATTCTCTTTTGAAACCTCTCAAGCTGGGCCCGCCCCCACAGTTCAAATCACCCTCAGCACCACTGTCTTCCATGCTCCTACTAGTATGTTCCAATAATCTCACTTAAAGTATGCAATTCCTTTTCTAGTCCAAAGTTCACACAAAGGAATAGTCAGGCCTATCATAGCAATACCCAACTCCTGACATCAATTTCTGTCTTAGTTAGGGTTTTTATTGCTGTGAAGAGACACCATGACCACAGCAACTCTTTTAAAGGAAAGTATTTAGCTGTGAGTGGCTTACAGTTCAGAGGTTTAGTCCATTATTGTCATGACAGCAGTGTGCAGGCAGACATGGTGCTGGAGGGGTAGCCTAGAGTTCTACATCTGGATCCTTAGGCAGCAGGAAGAGAGAGTGACACATCTTGGCTACAAATGTGCCCGTTTCCCTGTTTCTCTAAGTGGAAAGGCCCAGCTCCCATGTGCCCTACCCTGCTGCTGTTTGTTGGTGTTGGCGAGACTGAATGAGATGGAGGCTGCTGGCCCTGCTGAACCTTCTTCCTGTTCTCAAGCAATTCAGAAACCAATCCTTACCCCCAATTTAAGACGAGCCCTGCTCAGGCTGGTTTCACTACCTTTTCAAAGCCATCTTCACAGCAGCATGCAAGGGGAGGCCTGCATGTCAGGGATGTTGCCCCACCCCATACCCTCCAACCCCCTTCTGAAGAAAGCGGTCCCCTACAGGTTCAGCTGAGTGTCTTAACCAAGGATGGCTTCACTGGTCCCCAGACAAGTCTAACTGTGGACCCACACCAGAGTATCAAGGCCACACTGGGATGACTGAGGGTTCTCTTCCTCCCCACCAGATGTGTTTGTACACATCTGAGTGCCAAGAAGCTGTTCATTCCTCTGAAGCCCTGGAAATAAATGGAGGGTCAGACCAGGGACACTGTGCCCTGATTGGATGATTGTGAGAACACAGATAAGGTGAACCATAAGACCCATCAGGGAAGACCTGTCAAACCCAGTGTAGGAATAACACACACACACACACACACACACACACACACACACACACACACACACGCAAATTGCTTAAAAAAAAAAAAAAAAAAAAGAAACTCTTAATCTGGTTTGTGGTCTGTTGCTGCCAATACTTGACTTGCTTAAATGTTAAGCCAGGGTTTTTGTGGTGGTTGGTTTTGCCCTGCCCCCCGCCAAGCAGCTGCTGCTATACTAATGGCCATCAGCAATTCATCCATCTGCTTTGCGGGCATGAACCTTCCTAGCTATCAGAAAACAACAATAACAACAACAACAAAAACGATGAGACATCTCCGTGTCAGGGATCCCACATACCCTTAAACCAATGAGAGACCCTTCCTTCCACAGTGTCTTCCCACAGGCCTAGGCTGGGTTCCCACCCTCCTCGCAATGTCTGCTGCTGCACGTCTTATTTTGATGATTAAACGGGGGTTAACCGATTCAGAGCAGTTTAGGGATTGCTGAGTCATGGCAGGACTTGGAGGAATTCACTCAGCCCTGCCCCTGTTGGTGAGCGTTGATTTTAGATTCGCTTTAGAAAATCAGGCTCTTTGCAGTCCAGCGCTTACTCCAGCGTTTGCATTCTGCAGGGAAGTTGCAAGAGTGGGGCTGGGAAGCCAGAGAGGATGGGGTGGGGGGCGCTCCGCAGATGGTTTCCAATGGCTGAGCTTGTGGCCCCTCTCTGGCTTGTAGGCTTGAAATATTTCTTCCTCTTCTTCTGAGGTAGATTCACATCCTACAGTTTAATCTCCTGAGAATAGGATAGGTTCGGAAGGATGCCTGTCTCCTGAGAACCACTGTACTGGAATCAGAGGTCTGCTCGACTATAGGGTTCCCACATCAGGGCCACATCTGTCCTGTTACTAGTGAGGCCACCCTGGGCTGGAGAGGTGAGTGGAAGTGTGACCTCCACAGATGCTTTAGTGATGAGACATGCTACTTGCTGTGGGTTTCCTGGGGGCATGGCCAGACGCCTAAGCCATCACCCCATGACTTTGGATGTAGAGACAACACACAATATTTATTTCTAAAATTCATCAGCTGCTTCCAAAGAGAAAGAAATTCCCCATGTGGAATAGGACCCCTGGGCTCATATGAACTTCAAATATTGAACTAGGCTGGTCTCTCATTCCTGTGAACGAAGAGCAGCAACTGTATTTCTTTTCTTTTCTGTTAAAATAAATAGTTACAAAAATCTCAGCTGATCTTGTTTCCTTTCAAAGAGAAAAACAATATTATAGGCAAACTGTGGGGCCGGCTCTAAAGTCATTTAAAAAAAAAAAAAACTCACTTATTTCCTGACACACCCTGAACCCTGACCCGGGCACTCTCCATCTCTATCCTCATTAACTCCTGGCCTGGTCCACACCTTCCTCAGGGTGTGTTGCCTCGGTGGCCCCTGCCCAGTTCTCGCCTCCCTCCTGTGAGCACACCAAGGCATGCTGTCTCACCAGTGACTCCTGCCAGGTTCCAGACCCAGTATTTGATAAATATGAACATAGACCTTGTATCCTAAGACAGTTCCAAAAGACCAAAACTGAACAATGTACTTAAGCATGTCCCAGTCTGGGCTGGGAGTGAGCCCTTAGAAATAACAACGATTCCTACAATAACAAACAACTCACTCACATCCATATTGAGTTTCCTGCTTCAAAAGTCTGTAGGATGGGTGGGGCTTCTGAGGCTTCTACAGGCATGCTGAGAGTAGAGAGGCCAGAGCTGTCCTCTTGAAGGCCTGAACCCCAAGTCAGGGGGAGTTATACCATCCGGGTTGCACTACGAAGGGGGATGAGCCACTATGGAGGGACAATCCCAAGAGAGTTTGAGTCATGTGGGGCTAAGTGTGGGGGCGGGGGTCATCCATGAGATACCAGGCTATGAGGGGTTGAGCCATGGGGTTCTAGGTCATAGGGCCAAGGCATGCAAGGGATGAGCAAGAAGGAGCTGAGCCATGCAAGGGATGAGCAAGAAGGAGCTGAGCCATGCAGGGGTGAGCAGGAGGGAGCTGAGCTATGCAGAGGTGAGCAAGAGGGAGGTGAGCCATGCAGGGGTGAGCAGGAGGGAGCTGAGCCATGCAAGGGATGAGCAAGAGGGAGCAGAGCCATTCAGGGGTGAGCAGGAGGGAGCTGAGCTATGCAGAGGTGAGCTAGAGGGAGGTGAGCCATGCAGGGGTGAGCAGGAGGGAGCTGAGCCAGGCAGAGGTGAGCAAGAGGGAGCTGAGCCATGGAGGGCCTCTGACCCTAGGGAGACTCCTCTCAGATGGTTGTATGGGTCATCCGCAAAGCTCCAGCATATTCGTAGCAGACCTGGCTCCTGGAGGCCCAGTGAAGATACACACCTCACAGGTTCTCTCAGGTGTTTGTTCTTGTGAGGACAATGAGTGCCAGTCTCTACAAGTGACTGCAGGCCAACTCTCACAGCAAAGTGATTCATTTTTTGTCCGAGAAGGCTCAGTGGTGATGTGGATGTAGCTATACGAGGAGCCCTCAGTCTCTGAGTTTCCTTAGCTACTTCGTTTTCCAAGCCTGGATATTATAGTCAAGGGAAGCAAGAACCAAAACAAACCAAAAGCCGTCTTTCCTTGGACCCGACACCCCAAATCTCACATCGGATTGTCTCTGCAAGAGCCAGGGCACCCCGACAGTCCTTCTTCCACACTACTTTCATGGAACCTGCATATTTCCCGGGGTCTGGTGTTTTAAAGTTACAGTAAAAATGCCCACTCTTGAAAGGGTGGCCTTAAAGACATGCATACAATCACATATACTTTATTTTTAAAGACACACAGTGGCAACCACGAAGATATTTAAAATTCTCTTTCATTTGCAGAATTCTCAAACTTTAACAATATTCCCTTATGAGTTCTCCTTTGTGTTGCACACCAGCCAGCCCCATGGCTCCGGTAACTAGTTCCCTGCTCAGCCCTCTTGTTCACAGAACAATGTCGATTTTCAGAAGCGCTCAGCAGTGCTGTGCCCACAGCTCCCTGCATCTCCCATGAGGAGAACATTCATGAGACACCCGTGTTCGCAGGTTTTTCTTATCCAAATGCTTGCTTTCATAGAGAATGTTGAACAACCTCTAAAAGCCCCTACCATTTCAGACGGATGAGACTCTCACTTAAAGGCACAGAATGACTGTTGGAAAGAGTAACTCAGTGGAGGGGTGGCGTGGTACAGGGGACTCCAACCAGGGACATACCTGGCTCTGGGCTATGTAACACAGCCACAGGCGTGTTGTTAATTGAGCCTTTGGTTTCTCGTCTATACATTCCAAACCACAATATCAAGAACTATATGACACAGTATTTATAAATGCTGAAAGTAGATTTAAATATTATATAAGCTTAGGTAACAGGCAGTTGGTACTCAGTCCCTGTACGTGATTTGCTCAGTATGTGCAACTCACAGGTGTCCAGACAGGCCTGGGCCTCTACCTGCTACACCCTTCCTGGGACCACTGTCCCTGCTCTGGGGACAACTTAGGAGGACCCAGGAGTCCCCCACTGACTCTTTGGTGAAGGCCGGCCCTCCCATGGCTAAGTCACAGCCTCTCTCGGGTCAGAGCCACTAATGCCCAGTGCAGGACACTCATCTCTGTCTTCACTCAACTCAACAGCCTGAGTCTTCTCCTCTCCCATATCTGTCCAGAGTCTGAGCTTCGCTGCACAGTGTGCTGTGTAGGGTGCATGTATGAATACGCATTTTTCTTTTTGTCACCGTAATATTAGTTTGTGGAGAATTTTACAAAGAATGTAAATATTTAAATGCCAAGCTACATCCCTGGCTGTGTCCTCACTTTCCATTCTGTTTTTCACACTCACATTGAAGGCTGAAAGTTCTACAAAAATGTCCATTAAAAGGAGGAGTTGCTTGGTAGTCACTAGAGAAGGACATAGGCTTGAGGCCTACCCTAAGTGCCTCTGCTTTGAGAAAGAATGGCATCTCCATGGGCTGAGCTCAAGCTTCAAAAAGCTCTCCTGTGATCTTGTTGCTGCCAAAGAAAATGGTGGTCCAGGTCAGGCATGATGGCAACACCCCTTTAATCTCAGCACTCAGGAGGCAGAGGCAGGCAGGTCTCTGTGAGTTCAAGGCCAGCCTGGTCTACAGAGTGAGTTCCATGATAGTCAGAGCCTCTCAGTGAGACCCTATCTTGGGGGAGAAAAAGAAAAAAGGAAGAACAAAGGGAAAAATTGGTGGTCCAGAATCCCTGGGAACTGGTAATTAGGGATGGAGGGAACCATGAGACTTCTAAGATGCCCCTACATCCCACACTTCATCCCACAGCTGAGATGACATCCCTTCTGTCCCATGAGCATTGTGGAGAGAGGTGGGAATCAGCACCCAGGTCACACCCAGCACTTCATTGCAGTACCTCATCATCCCTGATACCTGTGCCCCCTCTAAGGCCATGGGAGCCAAGTGAGGTATGTCTCTCTGGCACTGTGTTTTAATCATTCCAGGAGTGGTTTTTAATACCTTACAAGGCATTCTCTCTGAACCACAAAGAGAACTGAGTAGCATGTCTGCTTTTAAGGAACTAGTAATTTTAACAGTCTGAGCAATGGAATAGACTTTAAGAGCAACTTATGAAGTCACATACTTAATTCTACGGGGGGTGGGGGGCACAAAGACTTAAAATATGCACTTTTGAAGCTGAGGATTACCAGGTCCTTGCCGGTAGATGCTGCCCACTGCTGAGAACACAGCGCCCAGGATAGCAGCAGCTGAGTGAGATCACGGAGCAAGGAGGTGGCTGCTCTTCTATGTAGTGGCTCCCTTTGGCTCTCGGCCTACCCTTTAACCACCAGCAAAGGTGAGGAAGGAACGGTGACTGGAAGTGATCATCCTACACTGCAATGACTCTCACAAGGCAGGAATACCCCATTGAAGAAAAGCTGGTCAAGGGCCTGTACCACTGTCCTCCTGCCCACGAGGTATCATTGATGCAGACAGCTAGGTCCTGCTGGGCCTGGGCTTTAGAACCGGAGCCAAATGGAAATATGTGCATTTCAGTACAATGCCCCTCCACCCGGATTTTAGCATTTCATATTTTCTGATAATGTCTTCACCTATTAGCAAATTTCAAAAAGTGCAAAGGTTACAACATATCCCCATCCATGCAAAATGGAATGGGTTCAAGCAAGTGGACTTGAGGGTCCCACAGCTCACTGCCTGAGTCAGGGCTGGTATGTGGGGGCCAGACAGAAGCAGATCAAATGGCCTCTGAGCTCTTGCCCACCAACTCTGAGCCTCTATGGCACTAAATCACCCCTCCAAACTTGAGAGAGGAAGTCCAAAGAGTCAGGCTCTGTGCTCAGGCTCCTCAGCAGTGTATTACAACCTTACCAAGGACCACCTAGTCTCCGGAGGGAACAGCCTTGTGTCATCCAGCCTATACTCTGTTTCCCACAGAGGCAGGGCCCTGCAGCCTGTGGCCCTGGGCTGCTCGGCATCAGTACCTCTGACTTTGTGTATCTTCACAGACACTCCATTAGTCAGCTCTCCAGTGGTCTCTGCCGTGTGTTCTTCTCTCTCTGCTCCCACACCATAGGGTCCTGGTACATGCAGTCAGCTCTCTCCAGTCAACTGTACCCCATTTCCCAAGTCCATGCTAAGCAACAGCCACGCAGTATCTTCTCATTGTCTACTATCCACCAAAGTTCTTGAAACAAGGAAGCCCAGAGATGGGCAGGACCCGGTACTCAGCACTCAGGACCCAGTACTGTACTGGGTATCCTAGCATGTCCTGACCAGGACTAGTTTACATAAAAAATGATGCCTGGAAGTTGCCCAGCAAACTCATCCAACCCCTCCACCTTGTCAAGGGCAGCTGCAGAAGTTTGAGCTCTGAGGAAATATTTTTCGCATGACTTACTTTGAAATTAAAATTTTAATGCTAAAATATCCACCCTGCAGCCAGCAATGAAGTGATTCTGAAGAGAGGCTCCAGCTACCTCTAACTTAGAATTTCATACTCACGATGGGGTCACCTTCAACGTGTGGCTGCAGAGTGTGCTGTCACCACTCTACCTCACAGGCGACAGACCCCTGGTGGGAGAGGCAGAGTGGTTCAAGGGACCTGGATGTTGCTAAGAACACTGAGCTCTGAACACAGTGCTCACACTGATCCCCATGGCCCTCCAAACACCCATCCCGTGAGGGCCATACCTCCACTGCTCCCCAAGAGGCCCACCATGGGCACCTACCTGCAATCTGTGTAAACAGCTAAGAAACACAGATGCCACACTAGCCAGTGTGTTCCAAGAAAGAGTGAAACATCAGACTGCTGAGTGGGACCCGGGCCCCACCCCTCCTGGTTGGAGTCGCAAATGGCCAGTTCCCACATGATTTTTACAATCTACCAAATGGCATCAATGCCCCCTGCTCCCATGCTGAGAGGATAAAGGTGCAGTGAATTCTACTTATGGGAAGGCCCAGCCTGTGTGTGGCCCTGGTCCCACTATGTCAGATGTGGGTTTTTGTCACTGTTTTCCTTGGAGTTCACACTAGAATAAGAAAATTGTTTCATTACTAAAGCCATTGCTAAAAGTGACAAGAGTCACCAGGAACAGAGCAATGTGAGCAGAGCAGAGTCAAAGCGCGCGCGTGCACGCGCACACACAAACACACACACACACACACACACACACACACACGCACACGCACTGCACACGCACACATGCACTGCACACACGCACACGCACACATACGCACACGCACTGCACACACGCACTGCACACACGCACTGCACACACACGCACGCGCACACACGCGCACTGCACACATGCACTGCACACACGTACTGCACACACACACGCACACGCACTGCACACACGCACACGCACTGCACGCACACACACACACACGCACACGCACACACACACACACACGCACTGCACGCACCATGTACGCCCTGTCCCTGATGTATGATTTCAGGCATTTTGGTTTCTGCTTGTTTCAGGGAAGTTCTTGACTGGGGTAAGAAGCTGAAATGCATTCACTGAATGTGTTCATCGGCACACACTAGGAATGATGTGTTGCAGTGCAGAAAGGATTGGTAGATAAGTCCAAAGCAGCCAAATGCAGTGCAGTTCATGCAGAAGACTACACAGGCCGAGCCACAGATGGAAAGGCCCACGCAAGCTCCGGCAGGAGACTATTTAGGTCACAGCGGTCTCCATAGGATACAAAGGCACTGCAGAGATGAAACGGGCATTTGATGTCTGAGCAGCATCAGTGTGCCAGAGACGTGTGGTCTTCACCATGGAATGTAACAGTTGCCATCTTGGAACCATGGATGCAATCTGTTCATTCCCACTCTCTGCTTTTGCTCCAGATACTTGTGTACTCTGAAGCCCATTCATTCACTCACCCATGCACCATGTACTTGTTCATCCACTCACTCACTCACTCATCCACTCACTCACTCACTCCATCAATCAGTCACTCATGCACTCATCCATCCACTCACTCACTCACTCCATCAATCAGTCACTCACTCACTCATCCATCCACTCACTCACTCACTCCATCAATCAGTCACTCACTCACTCATCCATCCACTCACTCACTCACTCACTCACTCACTCACTCACTCACTCATCCATCCACTCACTCACTCACTCACTCATCCATCCACTCACTCACTCACTCACTCACTCACTCACTCACTCACTCACTCCATCAATCAGTCACTCACTCACTCATCCATCCACTCACTCACTCACTCACTCACTCACTCATCCATCCACTCACTCACTCACTCACTCATCCATCCACTCACTCACTCACTCCATCACTCACTCACTCACTCACTCATCCATCCACTCACTCACTCACTCACTCACTCCATCAATCAGTCACTCATGCACTTATCCATCCCCTCACTCATTTGCTCACTCATCCATCCACTCACTCACTCACTCACTCACTCACTCACTCATCCATCCACTCACTCACTCACTCACTCACTCACTCACTCACTCCATCAATCAGTCACTCATGCACTTATCCATCCCCTCACTCATTTGCTCACTCATCCAACCACTCACTTATGTGTTTATTCATTCACTCTCACACCCATTCATCAACTAAGCCATCATTCACTGGCTCGTCTTTCAACTGGTCCACTCATGCATTTATTCTCTCATTCACTCTGCTCGCTCTTTAACTGACTGACTCATCATCCATTCACTCGCTCTCTTAGCTCCTCGCCAGGCCACCATCTGGTGCCAGCATCCTCCCCAGAACGCTTCTTCCTACTTGCGTGTTCAGATCTAAGCACGCCAGGTTACAGCGACAGCTCCTTCCTTGCTCACAGAAGCTCAAAAAGACAGTTTATAAAGAAGTAGGTACAGTTGTTTGTTTCTGTGTGAGAGCATAGATTGAGGCATCTATGTCCATCTACGAATGTAAGCCCTTCTGCTTCCACCATCTGCTTTGCTTGAAAAGTGAGATGGGGTCCCCTATCAGCCTCACATGGACTGGTAGAGGGTGGCCAGAGCTTGGAAAGTCTGACCCAGAGAACTGGAAATGTCCTAGGGCTCAGCGAGCAGCCTGGACAGCCCAGGAAGAAGAGCTGACCGACAGAGGAATCCAAGGTCTCAGAGCTGAGCTTAATCAACAATGGACACATAGAGGGCCATGGCCTCAAGCATGGCAGTTATCTTCAGCCAGAGCAGTGAAGAGGGATCAACTGCAAAGTTCTCTCTGTGAAGAATATAAACTTCCTCCCCTGATGGACCTGCCCAGCTATCTCATCCAACAGCCTCATCCCTCTGCAGACACAAAGTCCTCCTGACCACAAACCACCAACCTAAGAGATGTTGAGCTAGAGGACCAGGCCCTGTACTTCCTCCATAAGCTTGACTTCAATACAGAAAGTTCTGCTGTATCATTAAAAAAAAAAGTCAGCATTTACTAAAGCTTATTTACAAATTCTTGATGCAGGGCTGGGCCCTACAGGCAAGGTCCTTCAGGGGTGTTTATTGCAGCTGGATTTAACTTGAGCATGGAGACCAAATGGGATCTGGTCACCAGGGAGGGAGAACTTTCCAGAAAGAATGATCCAAGCAAACAAAGGCAGAGACTAGGGAGCTCAGGAATGTCCAGAAGCACTTGATAGTGGGTCTGACTGGGGAGGAGAAGGGGCAGTTGGGAGACAGAGGGCAGCAGGAAGGAGCAGTGGGGGAGCTGGGAGGAATGGACAGCCTGGGCCTCCTCCAGGAAGGAAGAGATTGAGGCACCCACAGGGAGTGCACCCAGCTGCCCATGTGTAGGTCCTGTGGAGGTCAACAAATAGAAAGCAGGGTGCTGTTGGTGGATCAAGACCCTGGGTCCCACGTGGTCCAATCTTCATTCATCATAACAACATCTAGCTGCCAAAGAGAGGAAAAGGCTTAAAAATAATTGAATTCCCAATTCCGTCTTCACTGCCTCCCACTCCCTCTTGTTCCCGCCAAGACACACAAACTTGGGAGGAAATACAAGTAGAGGCCTCAGCAGTGGCCCCTAAAATTCCTGTTGGCCGTCTCTGCCACTCCCCAAATTCCAAATGCACAGCCACTCCTCAGACCCTCTCTGTTTCTGCTCTTATCTCTTTCTGTGGCCAAGTGGCAGCTAGGAAGGCCAGCTTCATGCTGCTGTGCCCCCTGCCTGGTGAACACCAGGACTTCCCAGCCCTACAGAGACCCCTCCACCCACCTGAGGGGGAACTGAGCTTGACCAGATTCATTCCAAGTGTTGCTTCTCCAGGAGGCCCACCCAGGCTTGGAGGCCTGGAAATGTGCAACTACAGGGGAGAGGCTTTAGGAAAAATAGTACAAAATTGTGTATATAAAATGAGGTAAAAACGGAGAAATTATTTGAAATAGAAATCATAACAGCTTGTAACGATTCAAAAAACAATAAATACAATAGCAAGAGCAAAACAAAAAAACAAAAAGCAGATCCTACTTTCACCATCATGTTGATTTTATTTCCTCTGTGAACTGGGTTGTAGTCAGGTGCCAGTGGTACCACTGGAGGGTTGTGATGATATATTATGTACCCTAATAAAATTTGTCTGAAGATCAAAGTACAGAGCCAGCCACTAGATTAGATATAGAGGCCAGACAGTGGTGTCACACACCTTTAATCCTAGTTGGGGGCCTTTTGCAAAAGCAGCCAGACCATGCTACTCAAGGCCCTGGCTGTCGACACCTGTGTGCACGCACAGGGAGTGGAACTGTGGTTGTCTGTCCCACTGAAGTTGGCTGGCTAAGGGCTGGGAAGATGACTCAATGGTTAAGGGCTTGCCAAGAAACCATGAAGACCAGAGTCCAGATCCCCACAACCCACATAAAAATATCTAATGGACATAACAGCCCACTTGTAATTCTAGACCCAGAAGGCAGATACAAATACCCAAAGCAAGCTGTCCAGCAAAGTAACCATGCCGGCAAGCTCTGGGTTTGATTGAGAGACCATCTCATTGAAAGAGAGAGTAAAGATGTTTCCTAATGTCAACCCTAGGCCTCCACAAAAATGAGCAAACATACCCACATACACATATGCCCACAAACACAGAAACATACATACACATGCACACATGCAACACAATCTCTCTCTCTCTCTCTCTCTCTCTCTCTCTCTCTCTCTCTCTCTCTCTCACACACACACACACACACACACACACACACACACACTTACACACACACCCCAAAATGGAAAAAGAAAAAGATAAAAGGAAGATGTTGACTGTATTCACTCCATAATGGGGTGCACGGGAAGAAAGGACTTTAATGTGATGTAGGGCTTAGGAGGAGAGAGAGGGACAGAGAGAGAAGAGGAAGCCCTGAGGTCCAGGGAGCTCTGCCATCCTCTGTTGTGGAAGACAGTTGCTGGGACCGAGCTGAGGCCTCTCGTTTTGAGCAAGACTGGAGGCATCTTGGTCACAGGGGAGGTACACAAAATACATGAATCCTGGGCTTGCATCATACTGAGTGCAGGAAGACAGTGAGACTCCTGGTCCTCACTGTGACTCCTGAATTGTGACCAGACAAGGGCGGTGGTCACAGGCATGACAGTGGACAGTGGACACTTCGTGGGTAGTCCTCACCTACTCAGGACCTGCTTAAAGTTCCAGCCAGGTGTAGGTCCACTCTGCTACAGGGACCACATCCCACCAGTCTGGACTTTGCCCCTTCGTTTCTCATCTTCAGCAGCATCCTGCTTCCTTACCCCAAGTCCTGGAATCATAAGCTGGTACTCTAAGGAGATGTGAACAGCCTGTGAGCCTCCGGCTCTGCCCACACACGTCTGAAAAGCTCTGGGAATGTGCACCAGACCAAGCAGGTCATGGTGGAAGACACCAGGTTCCTAAAGCCCTGAAGACTGAGATCTCTATCTGAGAAGAAGCAAGAGGCAGCGGGACAGGTTGAGCGTGTTCCCAGACAGGTTTGAAACTTGCACAGCAGGAATTAGGATAATGGAGACCCTTTGGGTCTGACCTCCAGGGCAGCAACACAGGCAGGTGCCGTGTTTACAATCAGCCCTCTGGGACTAAAACTTCCTGTAGGCCTGGCAGAGCTCCACTGGTCCCAGAAAGCACACACACGGGTCTGTGGTGGGAACAGAAGGTGTGGTAAGAAGGGCAGGATGAGAATGCCTTCCCCCAGCTCACCTGTACGCCCCTGTCCCCTGCACCACACTCACTGCTCCCTCTTGATCACTGTCCAGCCAGGATACAAAGCCCAGAAGACTTGGAGGCCCACTCCTACCCCATCACGTGTCTTGGCTTGAGCCCATCCTAACTCAGAACAACAGAAGATAACAGGGTGGTTTTTGTTTGTACACAGGGTAGTCAAATGTCGGCAAAGAGCTCGCTGCCAGCTTGGTGTGTGTAGGCGTGTCTGGGGATTCCATGCTTATAGGTTTGTGTTGTGGGCTATGTGTGTGTGGGTGTATGCATATGCTGTAGTTTCTGTGTGTGTATGTGTGTGTGAGTGTATGTGCTGTGGAATTCCTGGTGTTCAGATGTGTATGTATTGTATATAATATACACTATGCTCAGGTGTGTATGAGTCCCATGTGTGCAGGTGTGTGCATATGCTGTGGGCTCTGGGTGCAGGTATGTGTGGATGCTGTGGGTCTGTGTGTACTGATGTGTGCAAGTGCTGTGGGTTCCATGCGTGCAGGTGTGTACAAGTGCTACAGGCTCTGTGTGCAGGTGTGTGTGTATATGTGTGCTGTGTTGTTCCATGTATATAGGTGTATGTATGTGCTTTGGGCTCCATGTGCAGGCATGTGTGTGCTGTGGGCTGTGTGTGTACAGGTGTTTATGTGTGTTATCCGTTCTCTGTGTATGGGTATATGGGAGCACCGTGGGTTCCTTGTGCTCATGTGTGCATGTGCTGTGGATTCCGTGTGTAAGCAAAGCTTACAGTCCTCCAGGGATTTGTGCGCTCTACCTTCCAAACCTGCCTTTTCACCTGAGTGTGTGATGGCAGTAACATGGCAGGACTCTTGTAAATCCAAGTGCAAATGCAAGAATAGTAATGAACACAGTGCTGGCACACAGTAGACACGTAACAGAAGGATCGACAGCTTCAGCTGGAAACAGTTAGTCAGATCTGGAGACACTTCCTCCGGGTGACAGGATTAAAAGCATTTTTTTCTTTTCAAATGCCCACATTTGGAGTGCAACTCAGTGCCGTTTAGATGAAAAACAGCA